>NC_051087.1:535000-695000 GCF_901709675.1 Syngnathus acus
AAATGTTTGTCTTGGCGACATTTGGCACAAAATGCGAGTTAGCACGTTCAGCACGTCTGACTTCACGGCCCAATGCTAGTGGGCTAGTTAGCATAGTAGCGACACCAAATAGAGGAGAGCAACAAGGCAAAGGAGGGCCCACACTCAGGTGTGTGTGTTTGTGTGCGTACTTGTGAAAGTCAGAGTAAATGCAGGAATCAGCAGAATGCAAATGTTGCGTTTGTACTAGTGTGTAATGTCAGCACATCCTGTGTGCATTCAAGTGTTGTTTGTGTGTGTGTGTTGGGTGTGTCCAACTAATGAATGCAAGCAAAGTTCTCTAAATACACAAGTGTGTGTGTGTGAGAAGTGAAAAGTTGATATTCATGATCTTGTTGGAGCGACAGCTTGTTTGAAATCTCCGCTGATGGCGCTGAGCGCTGTCACTTTGCTTCTTTGTGAAGAATGAAAGCGCGGCACTCGGCGGGCACTTCATTAAGGACACAGGCTCCAATAAGAAACAAGCATCTTTTGGTTCTGGCGGAAAGTCTCAACGGCCTTTCTGGATTTCTTTGTATTTTGAAGGCTGTCAAAGGCCAGGCGGCTTGGGGGTGGAAAGGTTTTTAGTTTTCGGCGCAACTTGTTTTTGTTTTCTTTTTGGGTCAGCGGAAGAAACCTTTCCATTCTCAAGCTGTCAAAGGCAAAAAGATGGCCGCCGGAGCGCCTTGCTTGTCAGCGCTCGCTCGCTCGGCCAGGCAGCTTGTCATTACAAAGCGTTTATTTGGGTTGAACTCATATCATCGCTGGGCTTTTGTGGAGGGTGACCAGACGAAACGCAAAAGTTTTGGGCAAATTTCAATCGAAACGATGACTCGGCTACCCATCCATCAATGAAGTCATCCATTCATTGTACATTAATCCATGAACTCTTATACCTCTCCTAATTCTAGACCTTAACTATCATATTGTTTTAATTATGACCCAGCGCGTGCGTGAACATTTACATGCTGACGACTGAAGTGCGACAAGAGGAACTTATGATACACCCACACATACGCTGTGCCAGGACACACACAGGTTTGAGTTGTGCGTTGAGTGCGGCGCCTTGGCGACCGCCGCTCGCTTGAGGGAGGGAGGACAGGAAGTGGAATTTCAAAGGTTTCAAATGTCAGCGCGATGACCTGCTAGCATTTGTCGGTCAGCACTGTAAGCTTGTCGCCAGCGCTCTCTTTGTTGTTGTTGTTGTTGTTGGTTGGATGCCCCGCGGCCGCCGCCCACCGCATCCGCCACCCGAGCCGACGCCCCTGCCGGCGTTTTGGCCGCCGGCGCGGGCCGAGCGTGCCAACGCGCTTGGCCGGCGACCGTTTCGCGGCGATTGCGGAGACGCAGGGAGCCGGCCGGCTTGCCGCAACAACAACACGATGTATTATATTATATCATATCATATATTATATCTTATATTATATCAGATTTATTATATTTGATGATGTTATATTTGAAGTCTCGACAAACCGAATGGTTTTTTTTTTTCCCCCTGAACACGTCTCTTGGCCTTCTTCTTTCCCACCTCTCGAGGTTCCCAAAGTCACGACACGGCACAGAAGTCCAAGTGGCACTTTGCATTCAATGCGACGAGCCGCCGCCCGGGCCGAGCGCGTCCGCTCCGGACCCGTATAGTGAGCCTTCAAATGTGCTCGGCTTCTCCCTCAAGTGTGTGTTCCTCCCCGAGAAAATGGCTAAAGGGTAAAGATGGAACAGAAAAAATAAAGTGTTTAGGAAGCAAAATACCCATGGTTCACCTACTAAAGGAGCAGCAGTAAAAAAAAACAAAAAAAAATCCAAGCAACACACTTTGCATGTGGCAAGAGCAATAAATGCGGCGGCGGCGGCGGCCATCTGAGGTGAGCGAGCGGCCTTTGACAAAAAGTGCAACACAAAAGCGCTTAATTGGACCAAAAGGGATTTGAATGGCTGCACGACTCGCATTTGCTTCTCGTTTGTTGGTTTCTTAAAATGATTGCCGCTCAATTTTTCATGTTTTGTTTAAACATTCGTGACACTTTGGAGTCTTTGGCAGGAACCCAAAAAAAAAAAAAAAAAAGCCCTTCATTGTGTCCACCTAAATGGGTCTTTTATGTTGACAAGGTTTCTCAATGCTCATATTTTGTCAACATCAAAGACACTTGCAAGCCTTCCAACATTTTCAATGGCCAACTAAACAAACAAACAAAAAAGAATCAATGTTTTTGTAAGCAATTTTCAAAAAGGAGTCTAACTAGCAATACTACCAATTGTGTTTCGTAAACCTCAAAGACGATGGCGTGTTTTGGCAAAGCTGCCTTTGAATGTTCAAGCAAACATCAAAAGCATCAATTTTATCTACTTTTGTAACTGTCAGCCATTGGAGAGTCTTTGAAAGCTTTTTTCTTGGTTGTATTTTTTTTAACACTGGAGTCTTTGATGAAGGCATTTTTTTTTTACACTCGGTCGAAATCACCTTTAGTTCCGATCAATTTTCAAGAGAAAGGATCCTGTGCCAAACCTGATGTTTTTGTAAAAATCACTTTGTCCAATCTCGGATCTCCGTCATTTGATGGATTTGCGTCGTCAACAGCTGCAAATGGTCTCCCTCGTTCATTTTTCGCCTTGCTGCCTTGGTGCTTGCTCCGCCCCCTGCCTCCGTCCCATAATATCCATCTCCCGCCCGCTGATGGATGTTGGCCTCCAGCTGACTGCCGGATCAAAACATCATTTTGGCTCATTTGTTTTGGCCCCGATCTAAGCGGCGCTCTTTCTTTCGCTCGTTCTTTGCCTTGGCCGCCATTTGTTTGCTTGACAGCACACAGGCAGGCCTGTTTAGTTTGAGGTTGTTGTTGTTTATTTTTGATGGTGGTTCATTCCCTTCATTGCACCTGCCAGCTGCCTTTTTATGTCTTCTCGTTTTGTCAAGTCAAAGTCTGCTTTATTGTCAATTTCTTCACATGCCAAGACACACAAAGAAATCGAAATAACGTTCCCACTATCCCACGGTGACAAGACGTAGTACACAATATATACATACAAGTAAACAACACCAAAAAATAAATAAAAACAAGAAGGCACAAACAATGAATAAATAAGAGTGATGAATAAATCTTGTGGAAGGGAAATTTGCTTGGTTATTTTGCCTCGTGTTGATTTCTATTGTGCAAGGCAGCAGTTAGCATCAATAATTGGTGTTTTTATTTCGACTTGTTTGGTTTATCGTGCAAAAAGGAACCGAAACACGCATGGTGCAGCAACACAAGTAGTCAGACAATATGTTACATACAGAAAGGCGTTTATTCTTTATCCTCTGCAACAAAACGACTTTTACTGTAGATGACGGAGTTTTTGAGAGATACAATGTCCTTATCCCAAGGAGGGGGGGGGGGGGAAGCCTTTTTGGACAGATGAATGGTATTTCCATTCATTTGAGTGGGGAACGATGATTTGAGATACAACTGCTTTGAGTTACGTGGAATTACCATGCGCACGTTATGTTTTTGTGGTCACTAAGGTGACATTTACCGGCGATTGTGCTCCCGCCTTCCTTTATACCTGCTCGGCTGCCCTAACCTTTACTTTAAGGATAGAAATGCAGATGGCGTTTAAGAAAGAAAGAAAGAAAGAAAAACGCAGAGGCCGCCCGTGTCGCCGTTGACCTTCGTACGTGCCGCCGCTGACATTCTCTCGGGCGGGAGAGAAACTATTTCCGACATTTTTTCATTTTTTTCTGCCGGTGGGAAAATGTTTGCACGGATCAGCTGCCGTCGCGAGGTTAGCGTGGGATGACGAGAGAGAGAGAGCGCAAAGGTTTTTTTTTTTTTTTACTGTAGCCATCATCTGCGGTTTTATATTGAAGACGGATGGGAGGGGTTCCACCAACTTTGATCTCCCTGGCCGTCTTTCATCAGTTAGCGGCGAATTTGCCGTGGCTAATCTGCTTTTTAGAGTTCCTGGTTGAATGTTTGGACCTATTTGACCAGAAGCCTCTTTTCAATTAGGCGCGAGTCGCCGTCTGCTTCATTTCACTCCGGCATTGATTTGATTTTTATCTTCAGCCGCCCGCCCGCCCGCCCACCTCGGCTCGGCCCGGCTCGGCTGTCATCAGACTTTTATGACTTACGACTCGTCCGTCAGCTCCCGAGACTTCCCGCTCTCGTTGCGGCTTTGGCTCGGAGGAAAAGCTCGCTCAGGACGTTGCTCGCGGTCGCAAAGCCAAGACCGGCTTCGTCTGGCTAATCGGTGAGCGCCGAAACGCGACATGTTGTGCAAAGTGAGAATGGCAAAAGAACACAAATCAATCTTTTGCCATCTTTTGTTATCGCTCAAATCATGCAAAGCAAAGTTTGCACGCTTATCAGCGGGCAACTTTTGTCAGCGCCGACTTTGCTCTTTCCCCGTCGACGGCCAATGAAAGCCGAGCTAATTTGGGAGTTGAAAAACTCATTAAGATCAAACGAGCCACTATAAAGAGGCCAATTCTGTGTTGTTCGACGGACAGCGGTGGCTGCCTTTTATTGGATTTCTTTCTTTTTTTTGGAAGTCATTTCTCCTGTCGCTCGGCGCCACCTGTCAGAGAAAAGGCATTTGGGATTATTTGTGTCAAGTTCTTTTACGGCGGAAAATGTCTCACGATAATAGCGATTTAAATCAAACTCTGTCTCGAGGCGTTTGCGTGACAACGGCCTTCAATATTTCATTTGGTTCTCCGGACGGGCTGCTGCAGACGACCCAAAGAGGAAATGACGGCGCGAGCAATTTAAAGCCGACCCCTCTCAATCGGAGGCCACGGCAGACGGGCCGCTAGGTGGAGCGAGCTCCTCCAAGGGCCGCCGGCGTCATTCGGGCCCGACGAGTTGACCTCCGAGATGCTCGGAGCGGGTTTCAACTCGGGGCCCGTGGACTTACTTTGTTGGGTGCCGAGGTGGTCCACCGTGAAGAAAATGCTGCCTGCGCTAAGAAAGAAATGCAGAGGTCGCTTCACCTTGAACACGCTGCCGCCCGCCGCTTATCTGCAAATACGCTTCTTATGAGAGAGACTCTTTTCCTTCATTAGCGCCTTTGAGCGTAGCAGAATTTCTATTTATGATTGAATGAATTTCTATTCATTCCCCCAGTAAAGCTTTGGCGTGCGCGCGGCTCTCCCATGTAGTATTCAGTTGGCTGGCTCATGCTAATATTATGCAAAGCGGCTGATGAATATTCAATGAAGGCCCTCCCAAATGGTTACAGTAAATGATGGCTGCCGTGATGCGAGTCAACAACTGGAAATATCTCCACGATGATTACAGATTGAAGTCGCCCGGCAAAGTGGGCGGGGCTATTTTGCCGCTGTCCAAAGTGCTGGAATTGTCCAGCAAACCGTAACCAAGCAAGCACAGCACGTTAGCTCTTGAAATGGTACTGAAACGTCTTTTTTTTTTTCTTTTTCTTCTGAGGCCAAGCTTTCTTCATAAATATAGCCGTGATGTACACGACCATTTATTAGTTTCTTTGCTTGGCTAATAAATCAACACTGTCCCATTTAATGAGTGAAATCAATCAAGGCCGGCTTGTAGGAGCGGATGTCGTCATGCCGGCTGCTCCCCGTCGCCTCGCGTTAGTTAGCCGCGCTAACGCTCGCGGCCAGGGGGCGGGGCTTACGATCCCTCCTCCGTCCCGCGGCGAGAGAGAGAGAACGAGCGAGCGGAGGCATTAGCCATGCTAATCTCATTAAAGCGGACCCGTGAGTGAATCCTGCGGGAGCGTGCCAGAGACGGATGAGCCGCTTTATTATTAAAAAGGTTCAGGGATGGAGAGAAGGAGAAAATGACAAAAGGGATGACACTTTTTTCCCAATGCAATCCAACATTTTCAGTTTCTTTGACAGAACCGTTGACTCATGAAGCCCAACTCGATCCGATATAATACAAAAAGCTTTTCAGGTAATCTCCCAAAAGTCGTGCAAAAATTTGAAGAAAAAAAGTCTGGCTTCTCTTGGTCTTTCAAGTCTATCTTTTAGTTGTCTATTCAAGTCCCAATCCAAGCTCTTTTTTTTCCTGCTTATCTGCCGCAAATCTGCGTTTGACACTTGCTGTCTCCTCCTTCCTTTGTCTGCTTTGTCTTTTTTGACGCCGTCTGTCTGCGCCAGTCCCGAGTGTGTTTCCGTATCTTCGCGACCTCCTCAAGCGACACCTTCAAAGACGAGCTTTTCTTTCTCGCCCGAGCCGTTTTCCCCCATTGCTGATGGCATTTGGGAGGCTCGCTGGGAGACGGCGGCAAACGAAGCCATTCGCTTTTTTAAAAGAGCATTGACTGCCGCCTTAGCCTTTGCGCTACTGTTTGGCCCTCCGACGTAGCCCCCGACGTCAAACATCCCGCCTCCGATTGGAAATGGAGATGGACACGTTTCACAGGCGAGCATATGGCTCGCTCAGAACTTTGGAATATGCTAGCTATGCACACTAGGTATATCCATTCGGCCAAAGGTCAGCCGCTAAATGGATTGACATTGGTCCCATTTGTCTTGGCGGCCGCGCACTGACTGGACTCTGGCCCAGGTCCAATGCTTGGATTGCTGCTTGAGATGCTCAGCAGATCGTTTGCTAACCGCAGGAAGAAGGAGCATCAGCATATATTTGTGACCTGATACAGACAATTTCTGTTTGATTTGTCAAGATGAATCGACTAGCCACAGCCGCTTGCTGTGGTGACGTACCTTCTGTGATTTACATATGATTGCAAACTGCTTCGGAAGCCCTCCCCGCTGCACGCTGGTGCTTTCGAACCATAGCCACCGTAGCAACTACTCTTGATCTCATTTTTTCCCGTTTCTCAAGGGGCCACACAGACTGTGAGTTTATTGTAGCGGCAAGAGATAACGACACACTCGCGCACGCACGCGCACACATCGCAGTGTTTATGCGGCCGCTGATCGGGGAAAGCTTAGCGAGCCTTGCAGTCCACATGAGATCAGGATGGATGATACCCTGTGGTGCACTAGGGTACACGCGCACACGCATAAACACACACGTTTATTTAAATTGAAATTTGCCACATTTATCAGCATTTGTTGGAGCTAGCACGCAGCTAGCACACTCAATCTTTGACAGCTAGTATGATGAGTGCTTCTTATTTCTTCGTCAAAAGACTGCTTTTGTTTGACTCTTTGGCTGAGAACAACAAATGGTCACGATGCATGAATCATCGGGACTTTTACGGCACGTGGCAAGCCCGAGGACACAGGCTAAGCTAACGTGTACTTCAAACACTGGCTTAATGAAGCGGGTAATAGCGGCCCAAAAAATAACGACGGGCCCGTAAAGCGATAATGTGTCGGAGGCTGAATAATTCATGGGGCGTGCCTATATTTACACACGTGGGTTAATCAAGCGGGTTCGTGATTAACACTTGGTTAAGGAATTCAACCGGTGGAGACTTTGTTGATGAGCGTGAAACCTCTCACGTTGTTGTTCTTGCTTATTACTTTGATGGGAACTGATGCTAATGTAGGGCAATCGATGCAAGAAAGCAGCTTTTACGTTGCGGCTAATACGTCCCGCTAATCAAAATCAAAGATGCTTTCGTTATATCACGACCATATCGTCATAAAAAATACAAAAGAGCTCATTTTGCAACATATTGATATTGTCCCAAGATACCCATAGCGTTATGCTACAATATTAGCGCAATCATTTTCTAATAGCATCATTTTCAAATGACTAAATGTAAGCAATATAACATTACATCAAAACATTTTTCCCCCCCAAAACAGACGGTAGCCTTTTCAACACTATCCTTTGTGTTGTCGAGCTAACACCTGTTCACATATTTATTATGTTAACGCTTTTTTCCCCCAATTCTCTGTCCTCTCAACAGCAGTGCTTTTGTAAACGCACTTGAGGATCATTTGGGGAAAAAAAGCACTTCTCTTCATCAGCGAGCGCAAAAGCAGGGAACCCAACATTTTTTTTATATTTTATAAGGAGCCATCATAGGCTGTCAGCGCTCGTCTTTTTTTGATTTTGCTCCAATTTTGTCGGCAGCCCGATGGCCGCGGCCGCCCTCGGCACCCTAAATGGACTCTCCTCGCCTTGTCATGCGCCCCAAACCAACCAGCCCCTTCCTTCCTTCCTTCCTTCCTTCCTTCCTTCCTTCCTTCCTTCCTTCCTTCCTTGCCTTGCCTTGCCTTGCCTTGCCTTGCCTTGCCTTGCCTTGCCTTGCCTTGCCTTGCCTTGCCTCTAAAGACCAGACCCATTTAGGCAGCACGCCTCAAACTTTTAGCAGAACTTTTTTCATTTTACTGCTGGCTAACATGCTAGATGCTGGTTGAAACGCTAACCGCCGCCATTGCTTGCCTTTTGTCACTTTTAATGTCATGCTATGATTTTGTTTTCATTTCAAGAATATCAAGTCCATTAAAGCCGCCACGCGTGAGCGATTCTTAATTAATTGTTGTACAGTTGTTTGTCATCTCTTTTTGACTTAGCTCTGAAATGTTGTTGTGCTTCCAAATGATTAGATTTTTCGATGAAATCATTACTTTTTGACCGTTTTTTGCATTTAAAACACTTGAGGAACAAATGTTGACTTTTCTGGCAGGACTATCCCAATGGTCACCACAGCGCATATTTCATTTTATTTTCCAGACTTTTCCAACATGGACAAAAATGCAATCCGCTCCATCAAACGACAACTTTAGTAAGCCTTAGTCAAAAGTCAGCATTGTGTAAGCGCCATTTTACTTTGGCTCCATTGAGTACCTAATGAAGTGTCTGCCATGGGTGGCCACTTGCTGCATGCGTGTGCGCGTGTAAGAGATACACCCGCAAAGCAAGTACATACAATTAAATTGAGACAGGCACATATGTTTTTTCCATTAAATGTTGTTTCTCCATGGTGTGTGTGTGTGTGTGTGTGTGCGCGCGCGCGTGCGGACCGCAGATAGGGAGCTTCATTAATGCTAGTCATTAACAAGCCCCGAGGACACGCACGCACGCGCGCACACGCGTTTGCACAGCTAAATGAGACCATTTCTAATTTGCGTGTAAAGCCTCCGGGTGCTTGTAGTGCATTCGTGCACGTCTTTGGCATCGGCGGACCCTGAATGCAACACAAGGACGACTTTGACTAACGAGGAGTCATAGAAAAATGTTGGACTTTTTTTCTCTCACTTTTTTTAACTTGGCGGTAGCTCAGCTGATTTGCGATCAAGTGCTGTTTTTTTTTTTGAGGGGGGGTCATATTTGGCTGCAATGGAAGAAACATGCGATGACAATCTACAAATACATTTTTTAGTTTGAAAAAAAATCTTTATTTCAACTAATATATATATATATATATATATTTGAAATAAAGATTCTAAATATATATATTAGTTGAAATAAAGATTTTTTTATATATATATATTGATCTCCTTTCTTACAACTAAATGGGGCATATCACAATTTTAAAATGGATATTGTTGCCGGTTCTATTGGATCTTCTGTTTGGACTCAAACAGCACCTTTTGGCCTTGGGGGAGGTACAAAAACACATCACGTGTCCAAATATACTGTCTGAAAATGTTAAGGTTTTACAATTTTTATTTTAATCGTCAGAAATAAGAATTTCTTTGTGTGTCACGCACACTGCTCACCATTCAAACGTCCGTCCTAGCGGCTCATTTGGGTTTTTTAGCGTCGTCATGGCGACAGATGCTACGCAAGATGCTGGTTTCCATGGCGCCGGCCCAGCCTGCTTTCTTTCCAGTGCGCTTTGACGCCGGCGGTCCAATTTTCCTAACGTGTTGACGAGAGCGACAAAGTCGACTGAGCGTGCGAAAAACAACGTGACGCATTTGGCTCAACGGAAAACAGGCCAGGCTTTTTGACTTTGTGGTTTGGGCCTCCAAGCCTGGCTTAGGATTTCAAATGATGTTTTGTAGTTTCGTGGGTGTTCTGATCAAGGGTCCAGTTGTACTCGACCCAAACACACACACACACGAGTGACCCCGCCCCCCAAGAGGCCAGCGCGCTCCCATAGGGTCGTCGTTTTGGGCCTGACTAATTGGCCGCTTGGCACGGCAGATGACTTTTAATGTATTTGGACACGGCCCTAATTGGAAGTCGTCGGGACGCCGCCGATTCTCGGCACCGGCTCGGGCCGGGAGGAAAAAAAGAGAGGAGCGATTGGACTGTGATTGCCATCACCTAGTCGGGCGGACGGGCGCTCGCTCGCTCACCTTGTCACGACGGCTCCTCAATGGCCGCGTTTTGGGCCTTTCAAGTGCTTCACTGGCCCGAGCTCGTACGAGAGGGACGGACGGCGACCCCTTCAAGCAATAGATACACAAAGTCAGCCATTTTGGTCGGAAGTGCTCATCTTCGGGCCCTTCTAAACTTCTTGGTAAAGTCTCGCATTGCTTCTGTAATTTGCAAGCCAGTTTTACTCTGCCCTGCCGCATGAAATTTGAGACCCGCAAAAGTCCTGGCAGAAAAGAAAGATTTCCATTTCCGTCTCATTCGCAAACATTTGGAGTTTTTGTCCGACATTGCGCTCAGGTTTGATGACTTGCCATCAAATGTCCAGTGCACTGAAATGACATTCCAGTTGGAGCTACAATCTGTGTGGGCTCAGCTTAGCCGCTGGGCTAACGGGCTCCGTCCGTGTTTGAGCACCAGCTGGGAAAAATAAAAAGGTCAAATTGTCGCCCCTTTATATCGGACCCGCTTTGTCATCTTGGGCCAGTAAAAAGGGAGGCCCGGTCTAATCCAATCGGATGGGTCGTCTTGTAACCCAAGGTTATTTATTTGAACAATTTTTGAATCGCCCAATTGTTTGCAGAAGAACTTGGTCAAGCAGCCCGAGGTTGTTTGTTTGTTTGGCGTAAACAACTGCAAGTTTGTCCAAATGCCAACGGGAGGTTAGCCTCGAGGTAGTCTGAGGACAAAGCGCACATTTGGCCTTGAAAGCAACACTTCATTAGCGGAATGTATACAACGCGGGCAGGCGGGCCGCCATTAGCTTAACGGCGTTCCGGAAGGGAAGCCGACGACTCTGAGGCCGGGCGGCGGGCCAGGGTGCCGTCGTAAACATGCCGGCGGGCGCTAACAAGCTGGGATAAATAAGCCGCTCCAGTCGCAGGGCGACTTAGAAGCTACAGCCAAACGTGACCTTCTCCTCTCTTTCTTTCCAGGTGTCGGTGACTCCCTGGCCGCCCGGCGTGGACGCCAACTTCGAGTCTCGTCCGCGAGGTAAGAAAATTGGTGCTTCCTGTTCTGTCAACGTCCTTTAGCTAGCACATGTCCAAACACTTGAAAATCAAAGATGGTTTCCCTGGTGGGGCCATTAATGACTCCAATAAAAATGGATGGCTGGCCCCGTCACATACACACAACAGAATCCAGTGATAAAAAGATAAACCGAATTATTTTGAAAGTGGGATTGGGACAGAAAATATTGTAATATCTTTCTGTAATTAAAAGAAAGACAATTTACAGTTTTGATATTTTAATGAGAAACATTGAGTTGACGCACACGTTTTGACTTTACGGGAAACATGAAATGATGTGGTGGGCCTCGGGTTTGACACCTGCGCTCAAGATGACGGGGGCTTCAACTTTCCTGCCACGTCCTTTTTGCTCTTCGCCTTTTTGATACTCCAAGTGCAATTTAATGTGTCGTTACTTTCCCCCGTGAGCCAAACGAAGCCCATAACATTTTGGTACGACTACAGCGGGAAGGTCGAGTGAGGTAAATTTGTCATCTTTTTTATTATTACTTTTTTTTTATGCTAGCTGAGCAGGGAATGTGGAGGAGGGATTTTCTGGCCGCCGAAATACGCCGGCAGAGCGAGCCTTCGTTACTGCAATTAAGCAGCGGCAAGCTAAGGCGGGTAAACACTGACTGCTGCTATTCAAGCGCAAAGCTATCAAACTCCCACAGAGGCTCACTAAACACTCTGTGTAGATCGTGTGCGTGTTGCTAATTTCCTGCAAATGTTGGATTCAGCCACTCAGCCGTATAATCAGGCAAAGCCAAAAGGGATGACATTACCAATCATAGTCATCCTCTTAGCTGATGGTTGGGGGGGCTTAAAGAGGCCATTTGACAATCACGTCAGGTAGCATTTTTGTGTAAATGATCCCTCGCAGCAGCCAAAAGCAGAAAGTTGCTGTTGTTTGACTTGTCTTTGTTTGTGATGAAGTAGTTTCGCTGCTTTGTTGCACCCTTCAATGTTTTGGTCTTTTGCAGCGAAGCTAAAGGCGTAACATGCTAGGTGGCTTTGACTTCTCACACAGGCGCATGTCGATTTACGTGCGCTGTCAGACGTAGCGGCCAAATTAAAGACGTTTGAGGCGCGCTTAACTTTTAGCGTCGGCACGCAAATTGCCAGCCAAACGTCGGAGCCGCTTTTGAGCGACGGCTGAGCTAACAGCAGCGATAAATGGCGGCAAAGCGGGAGATTAGCGACACTGAGATGGAGACGGCAAGAAGCCGCAGAGCCGGCAACGACGGAGAATAAACATGAGGGAGGGAATTCTAGAGGCGGAGCGCATGGCAGGATCCATTCCAAAAAGAAAAAGCCCAATCGCCGTCAAAAGCTGCTGGAAAGTCATACAAAGTAGCCAAAATGGGAAAAAAACACTCAAAGTGGAGGTCCCGTTGTACGGTTCAAATTCAATTAGGTTCATGACTTTACTCTTAGAAGCTAACAAAGCTAAAAGGCTGTTATTTGCTCTCACAACATGTTTTCATTTCATTTGAAGCGCCCATGTGCAACTAGTTTGATAGCGTTGCTACGTTGAATCATAACAACGTGACGTCGAAATGATTACAAAAACAGATTGGACGTATATATATAGAATCAAAGAGAGTCTTGTTGAAATGGAATATATATTTACACAGTGTACAAGACTCAGACAAAATGATTCATGAGCTGCGCTAAATCCTGACACGTGCGCACTTTTGACAGATAATTGAAGCAATGCGTGGCACGCTCAGCGTTTCACATTTGAAAGGAGCCCATGAGCTAGCCTGACATCTTCTCTTCCATCACCGGGCGGGACGCTCCATTCTTCCTTATTGTCTCTCTTTTTTGAGCCGCCACCTGAACTGTCCACGACCCGTCGGCGATGCGTGCGTGACTCGCCTGCAAACTTTGGACTTTTCATGGCCCTGTGTTGAAACCCCTTTTGGTACATTTCCGTCACACACACACACACACACACTCTCTCTGTGAGGTTCAAGGAGACAAATGGAGATGTCTTTTTTTTCCCGCAAGTCTAAATCTATGGTATGTGCGGGCGGGCGGGGCTTTCTTCTTGCCAGGCATTCATCAGCATCCTGGTCTTTTGGTGGCCTTTTGGCTCGCCGACAGCCCGACTGCGCATCCCGGGCCAATTAGCGCGTCGTTAAGGACGGTATTTAGCAGGGAAGATGGACGAGGTTGCGACGGGGCGGGCGACGTGACGTGCGACGCGTCGGGGACGAGAGAAAGAAAGGTCAGCCCGTGACGGATGGAAGCCAAACGTTTGACAACGAGCCTCGGGTGGCACTCGTCTAATCTTCTTTGTCGTCTTAGCCTTTGCTAGCTCGCTGAAATTCTTCCCGGAGGAAATCACGCAAATGGAAATAATATGTCGGCGTCGTAAAAACTTTATTAACCGGACGGGTTCTTTTGTTAAAGTAACATTTTGACAAGGGTGGCAAAAAAAAGATCCCAAAAAGTAAAACGTGTCGTTTGCACTAAAAAGGGAATTTGAATTGGGCCACGTTACGATGCTTCGATATTTGGCATGAGGAACTTATTCCAAAATATATGTATCTTTTTTTTTTTTTTTTTTAAATATTTGATTTTTATTTTGGTATTTTCTTCTAGTTTTTCCATTTCCATCTAGTGATTTTTTTTTCTTGACCATTTTTTTAATATTTGTATTGTACTTTTTCCCATTTGTTTGTTCTGTATTTTCAGCTGATATTTTTCTATAGTTGCCATCTAATATTTTTTCATCTCCATATTTGTGGACAAAACATCTACAAAAGTGGTCATTATTTTTTTTTTAGATTTATTTGTTTTGATTTGATTTGTCTTATTTTTTGGGTGGGGGGGCAGTAGCAGGTATATGTGGTCCAAAGTTCCTTGAAAATGTGCAAGCCTTCCGTCCATTGAGTGCTGAGCCTTTTTGTGCAAGCTAATGGGCCGCTGGCTCTCTCTCTCTCTCTCTCTCTCTCATGCACTCATGCACGCACACACGCTTCACTCTGCTTGTTAGACTTGAGCAGCAATCTGTCAGCTACACACATATCCCATTTTCCTCCCTCGTCGTCTCACATCAGCGCTTTGGCTTTGAGCGTCAGGCAGCCTAAAAACGGCGTCTAATAGGCAAGAAGGACACGCCTTTGAAAATTTCAACATGAAATTTGGCAGGCTTGCCCATCTTGAGAAGACCTCCGTAAATGAAAGACCTCACCGGACGTGTGGCATCTTGGCTCAAAGCGGCAATTTGTGGCTGGTTTTCAACCTTTTTGTTCATATTGGACCAAATTTGAAGCGCAATACCAAATTGAGCAGTTTTTGTCCTTGCAAGTGGGTGAAGCAGAACAGCACTCTGATTGTTTTATTTATTTAATTTGATTCAATTATTTAAAAAAAATATAGATAATAATAATATATTTATTGATTTTATTGAGTTTTTTTTTTTTTTTTAAATTCAGTGTCCTCTGAATCTTCTTTGTCCACTCAACACCCAAATCCAGTTTCAGAATTTGGTCGGCATGTCCGTCACGAAGAGAGCCACAAAGAGTGACGAGAAGCCGTGCCTGACGAGGTACTGCAAGTCGGCCATTTAAGAGGCATTTGGGCGACATTCGCAGGGTCCTTAAGTGATTTTCACTTCTGGCCGCCAAATTCCAGCCGTGTGTACGAGGCAAATGGGCCTCGCCAAACTATTTAACGCTTCTGCCGAATCGCCTATAAAACGGCAAACTCCGAGTCAGCTCCACAAGGTCAGAGCTTAACGAAACGGACGTAAAAAGCATCATCGACTTTCATCTTTTGTGCATCTTTCCATCGTCGTTGGCGAGAGAGAGAGAGAGCGACTTTGCCCACGAAAGTCACTGGGTACGCTTTCCCGACTTGACCGTCCCATTATCGCTTGAGAGGAGGATAAAAACAAGCTGAGAGAGTTGCGGGCGGAGAAACAACAGAGCGCTCTGAGCGTCCGGGATAATTGCCATCCCGAGCTGTCTCTCCGAGGACTCAAACAAACTGTTATTCCGTCTATTGATTTGTCGCGCAAAGAGAAAGCTCCTGTCCAACCTTGCAGCACGAAAGAAGGCCGTTTAGCCGCTGCCACACATTTGGAATGTGCTTTGGAAGCCAAAACAAACTCAAGTTCTCAGCAGTGTGAAACGAGTCGTATGCTGGATAACAGTTTTTTTTCAGGTCAAAACGAAACCAAATTAATGAAAATGTTTTGCGTGATGCTTTGAATGGAGAGATTCATCCTGGTGCTTGGATCCAGCCCCCAATCAAGGGCGAGCTTTGACAGACGAGTCCGTCCGTCGGAGCGCTATCGAGCCGGCGAGGTGAGGAGGCTATTTTTAGCTGGCCGCCGTTGTTGTTTACCCAGCTGCCAGTGGAAGCGTGACACGGCCGTCGCCGCCTCGCCCGGTTGGGCGGGCCGCGTCTGTCGAGCTGTCGAGCGCGACACTTGAGGTTTTATCTGCGTGGTGGCGGGGCGAAGGACGACGGGCTAACGCTCACCTCGCACCTTCTTCCTCGTGACGGCGTCCGGGTCAATCAAAAGAGGAGCTGTTAGCGGGCTAGCGCTTAGCGACCCGACCTTGTGTGTCAGGGGAGTGAGTGCGTGTTATGATGTGTGTGACGCTGGCCGGTCTTTTCTTTTTCATCGGCAAGGTTAACGAAGCTCGGCCTGGAAGGAGTAATAACTCACTATGTATGTTTCCACACAGTTCAAATGATTACAAATGTAATTTATTCCAAGTCGTGCCATTTTAATGACTCCTTCTGCTTGGGATTCCCACAATGCATTCCCAAATGACGTGTCATTTTAATGTAGCGACATTTTCCCCCTCAGGCTGTAGTTTGAATGCGTGATTGTGGCGCCCGCCGCACGTCATAAATCATAAACGACGTCCAAATGTCAGCCACAAAAAGCAATTGAGTCGCTACGCCCAATTGAAATGTCTGTGAGGCGGCGGGCCGGATCCCCGACGATGACGCCCGGTGAGCGACGTTCCCGAGATGCGACAAAAAAAGGAAAGGATCACCGTGCTCACGTACGTGACGTGGAGCGCATTCCAAGAAAAAAAATCGGATTTAGCAGATGGAGTTTCCTGGAGAGAGGCGGCGCAATGAAGGCCCAATGCCCGTAACGAGCTAGCAAATGAGAAAGATCGGATGACCGGTGGAGAAAAATCAAATCAAAAAAGCTTTTTTTTTTTTTCTGGTAACCAATATTGTGCACTCAGAGGTCGAGATGAAGTTTTTTGGTGTGTGGTGCCACCTGAATTTTCTTATGTGTTTGACTTGGGATCAATTTCCTCATTGCCGCCAGAACCGCTGGGGGAAAATGACACTTTTTACTTTGAGCCTTGTCCTTTGCAATGACAAAGATAACAACTCAAAGACAGCGAAATTGCCTTGAAAACAGCCTCGGGCTCCCGGGGGCTAATGCGCTACGACTGCTAATGCCGCAACATCTTGAAAAGTAAAGCGGCGGTTAGCCCGGTGCGTAAACGCGTTAGCCGTCGCTAACCTTTGTCCGAAGAGCCCAACCGTCTTGGTTCAAGTAACATTTGCGTTCGTTATCCAGTGGCCCTTGCCTTGCCAGAAATATTGCCGCAGTGTTTTTCTTTTTCCATATGCGAGTGATGGAGGTGAAAAGAAGAGCGTCTATTTTTAGCTAGCACGCAGACGTGATCAAAACGGTGCGGTCAGCCACATTTGTACGCGCGCGCATTCGGAACGAAGCAGCTGCTTGTTGACAGGTCTGAAGTGGCTGCGGCTCATTAGGCCAGCTAGCAGATTGGTTGCTATTTTTAGAGCCGGCAACACGGACGCGTTTGAAGCGTCTCCAGCGGGCCGCGCTAACGAGAAGCCAAAGTGGCGGGCAGAGCAGAGCGCTTTCTCGCGTCCGACGCTGACTTAGAAAGCGGGGACAGAAAAAATGTCCAAACAGCTACTAGCTAGCGTCCATCACGACAATGATTACAAAGTCCATTTGTCAAAATGTGGCCAAAAAATGTCCAAATAGCTACTAGCTAGCGTCCAACAAATACGACAATGAATACAAAGTACATTTGTCAAAATGTGGCCAAACAAATGTCCAAACAGCTACTAGCTAGCGTCCAACAAATATGACAATGAATACAAAGTACATTTGTCAAAATGTGGCCAAACAAATGTCCAAACAGCTACTAGCTAGCGTCCAACAAATATGACAATGAATACAAAGTACATTTGTCAAAATGTGGCCAAACAAATGTCCAAACAGCTACTAGCTAGCGTCCAACAATACGACAATGAATACAAACTAAATTCAATCAAACATTTAAAAAAAACAACAGCTACTAGCTAGCGTCCAACAAATGCAACAATGAGTACAAACTAAATTCAATCAAACATTAAAAACAACAACTAAAACAAATAAAAAGTACCAAACACAGTAATTTTATAAAATGTTTATTTTCATGAACAGATTTGTTTGAATATCGACATTGGCGATTTAGACGACAGACAAGACTTGATGAACTTTTAATTTCAACAATTCATTGCAAAAACACTCAAGCCCAAAAGTTTGCTTTTTGTTGCCAAAGTGAAGTGGATTTCTCTCTCCCCTCAGTGACTGACTTTGGCGCTGGAGTGCTCTTAACGCCGCGCAGCCATTGTTGGATGTGTCACTTTGCCGTCTCGCGGGCTTTTGTTCCTCCTCCGGCTTGAGAGGGGACATTTTTTTGGTGTCAAATCTGTCCGACGACGTTTGAATGGCGACGTCGTCAATCATCCCGTTTGCTCGCTTGAAGGCTGCCTGTTATTTTGCAAAAAAATAAAAACTCGTGTCCTCCAGGTCGGATGCGGTCAACATAAATCAGCTTCTGACAAAAAATGTCTTTTGGAAAAAAGCAGTGCTTTGCCGGCAACTTTCTGTGAAGGGTCATTAGCTTGTGATGAACCAAGAACAAATAAGTTTGATTTTCACAAAGCCGAAGATTGGCTTGGAGTCATCGTTTGAAGCCCGAAGGCAAACACAACATTTGTTTTTCCTATATGCGCATAAAATGAACACACAGAGCAAAAGCTAAGCCCTGAGCCGCTTTCCAATCATCTGCACAATCGGCACACGAGCTCCTCCGCTGCCTAATTGCGACCAATGAAATGCTCGCCTTTTTTTTTTTTTTTTTTTTGGACGGGCCAGCTGGGAACGACCCCATTCGGGCTTCGTCCCGATGCCTGTTGCTCAACTGGACTCGCGTGTGTGTGTGTGTGCGTGCGTGCGTGCGTGCGTGGCAAGCTTTTTGTTTTAACGGATATGAACTCCTCCAGGGAAATTAAAAGCGGAGGGAACATACGGCTCCGTCACACTCGCCTCTGTGTGAGGACCGGAATGGCCCAAATATGTTTCCACGGCAACCGTGGTTGCTAGCATTGTGGTGAGCCCGCCACATTGCATTCCAGCAATATTGACATTGAATTTTTGTACACGGCACAAGAAAACATTTTTTCAGCGTCATCGGCCATCTTGGGTGTTTCCCAATCAATCAATCAATCAATCAATCAATCAATTGGCTTCTTGGCACCCAATGGCGGCATTCGCTTATTGAATAGCTTTGAACGTCTGACAAATGGACTCAGGAAGTGCCGCTCATCCTAAGTTGATCCCCCTGAGGCACTGCTGCTTTTCTTTTTCCTTTTTTTGTTGAAGCTCCCACGCTCAATTGAAGAAAACCTTGAATGAGGGGAGCCATTTTTGGGGGGATTGAATTTGGAATCAGACTCAACAGTATCAACAGTGAAGTATTTGCACTTTGTATTTTTTCTTACTGCAAAACAAATGTCATGGTTGCGCTAACGAGCGTTTGTGACGGCCATGGAGATTCTCGAGAAGCAATCGGGTGCCTCGGAAGGGATTTAAGATGGCCGACTGGAAAGCCTCGCCTCGGCCGGCCGGCCGCCCGGTTGTCTAGCGCGACTTTGATGCGGTCCGGCGGGAGATGACGACATGACGCGCAAACAAAAGACGAATATGTCCCGACGGCCTTGGCCAGCAAAGAAGGAGAAGCGGCGCCAGCCAACTGGAGCAAACTCGCCGCCTTGATCTTCGGATCAAGTCAAAGAAGAAATACAATTTGATGGAAAAGACCAATGAATGGTGAAAACACATCCTTGGCTGGTTTTCCTTCTCTCGTCATTAAACAAGATGTATTTTTCACAGGACTTGGAGGATGAACTCAAGTAGTTTTTTTAAAACTTGACTTTTCTCTTCATTTCATCTCTGAACTTTGATTCTTTTGGTTACGTTGATTCCTTTCCGCTTGTTAAAGCGAGCTCTGGTGAGGAACGTCCATATCTGACGTGACGGCAAAGTTTTTGTGCAACTTTTGCACAAAAATATTCAAAAAATATTAAATGTATATATATATATATATGTAAATAAAAATATTTATTTAATATTGATCATATATTTACTTATTTTTAAAATATATATTTATTTATTTTAATATATAGTAATATATTTTATTTATATATATTTATTTATTTTAATATATAGTAATATATTTTATATTTGTTTTTTTTTTTACTTGCGTGTATGAATGAAATTTGGACCGAATGCTGCACTGTAATTGGCTTTCACCACCCTGGCCGGTGCTTCTCCTCCTTCTTCTTCTGCTGCTGGCCTGTTTAAAGATTAAAGCTCGTTTGGTTCCTCGGATCGTCTTCATCATCCCCTTCGCTCTCATTTCTATGCAAAGGTCAACCTCCAAAAGAAATTCAAAGGCCGCCGGTGGTGCCGTGGAGACGGAGAGGAGTAATTAAAAGCGATAAATTAAGGCTACAACCCCGCCCAATCGCCCTCGCGCTCCTTCTCGCTCGCTTTGGGCGTCCTCTGACGGCAGATAGATATCTCCGCTTCCTCCAACATGGACTGTTTCGAAAAAGCAAATGTGTAAATGGCGCGGATGAGGGCAGCCTAGGAAGGAGCTCGGCACAATTTGAAATTTCCACCAGAGTATCAAAGAGCCACAGCTGATTGGGAACGCTCTTGGCGTTTTTTGCCATCGCAGCATTGTTGTCGTAAGTCACGGAGGGATGGTTTGCTTCTTCCGCTGCTTTTGTGGAGTCCTCCACGTGTCGCTTACACTTTGCGTGGAAGCGCTTTGCTTTGAACCGGAGCGGCAATGCGGCGCGATTCTCATACGGGATCTCCTCGCAAAGTGGGGAGCTTCTGAGTCTCAAGAAAGACAAAACAAAAAGGAGCAAAAAAAATCCCACAGAAATTGTGTCAATGTGAATTTAATTTGATGCTTGGTAAATGCTTTGATGCAGCCGTGCCTTTGCTCTTGGAGAAAAACTCTCACGTTTCAACTGTGAGAAAAGTTTGAAGCGAGAAAAGTCATAATACACTTGGCGAGTTCGGCGCGCAATTTGCTTTGAATTACGTTTGAATCGGGGGGGGGGGGGGGGTGGGAGAGAGAGAGAGAGAGAGAGAGAGAGAGAGAGAGAGAGAGAGAGAGAGAGAGAGAGAGAGAGAGAGAGAGAGAGAGAGAGAGAGAGAGAGAGAGAGAGAGAGAGAGAGAGAGAGAGAGAGAGAGAGAGAGAGAGAGAGAGAGAGAGAGAGAGAGAGAGAGAGAGAGAGAGAGAGAGAGAGAGAGAGAGAGAAAACCCTGACAACATTTAATTAAAGCACTGCTGTGACAGACAATAATTAAGCACAAAGAGAAGTTCATTTCGAGGAGAAAAGGCTTCCTGTCAAAATAAAAGCAGACATAATAAAAGAGCAGCGGGGGAGCCACACAAAAGGTGCGATTTGGCGCCAGATAAGTCGGATGAAATCAATGCGAGCAGCCAAAATAATACAGTCGGCTTCACCATGGCAGAAATTCAGCCAGTGAGCGAGCGACAGTCAGTCAGTCAGTAAACAAGGGAGCGTTTAGTGGACTCATCGTTCACGGCAGCCAGGCGGAATAAATGTCATATCGAGGGGGGGGGGGGGACAACTCCAGACATCGTTCACACGCCCAACCGGTGTTTTCCGCCCGATCGTTCCATCCAGTTGTCACCACGCGCAAGCCATACGCCGATGGAGTAGCCGAGATTCCTTTCCGTCATTCAGACAGATGGGCCTGTCGCTTTTGGACACCAGATCAAACGAATAGCGTTAAATTGCATGAGTCAACTGAATCGTCAAAGTCTGCGCTGATTCTGAATCGGGTCGCTCACCGGTTGCCATTGATTCACTTGTGTGGCGTCAGCTGACTCCCAAGAATCAGAATCTGCCGTGTTTGCGGCGTGCTTGCTAACTGACCTAGCGTCACGCTTTGGCTAAATCGTCGGAGTCTTCGCTGTTTCTTGTGTATCTGGTGATTCGAGTCACTGTCCCGATGGATCCGAACCATCTGAGTTTGCAGCGTTTCAAGCAAATCCGCTGAATCGTCTCGGGTTGCGGCATTTCCGATTGATGCCAGCCAATGAACGTAATCATCCAAGTCTGACACGTTTGCTAAGTCAAGGCCTTCGCCCAATCCAACTCAATTTAACTCCGCTAATTAGAGTCAGTGCATTTGAGCCACTTTCGTTATTTGGAATGAATCCATTGACTCGGATCACTTTCCAAAATCAAGTCAATCAATCATCCCAGGTTTCAGTTTGGACTTGAGACGCTGACTTGAGTCGATGAATCGTCATCAGAGTCTTTCCAGCGAGTCACGTGTCTCGATTCAACGGAATCTTCTGAGACGAGGTGGTTGTTTCCGTCAGTCCGCTAACTCACCTTTGCGCAGTCAGCGGCAGATGCCAAGTTAATGGAGACTTCAGGCTGGCCTTTGCCTTGATTCAGATTCCAATCATTGATCCACGGTCGCAAGCGCGAGCTGGCCGAGGCCCATTTGAGACGTTTCGTTTCCGGAGTGTTCTCTCGAAAGCTCCGTCGTCAATCCGGTCGTTCGAGTTGGCCGCGGGAGGCAATCTAAACTATTAAGAGTCGGTCGGCATCGTCGCGATGAGTAGTCTCATCATATTTTACGGCGGATTAGCGGCTAATCCGCGGCTAATCCCCGCAAGGAAGGTAAACAGCTAAATGTCAGCAAGCATCCTGTTCAAACATGCAAATTACAAGAAGGCTCCCGTTTGCCTGTTTGAGATTTTGGGGGGGGCAAATGATGGCGTTGCAGCGGCCATCTTTTGTAAAGCGCACGTTGATGATGAATCCCCACGTTGCAGCAAAGGCCAACTTTCCATTACAATTTGTTTGACCTCTGGGCTTTATTATGATTTAATGGCACAATTAGTGGCCGCAAATGGTGCTGATTTTTTTTTCCAACCCCCACTTGTTGTCGCTTGACATTATTCCGAGACTCAAGTACCTTGGACGACAGGCGATGCGGAGTCATTTATTTCTTAATTTTCTTTCCCACAATTGAAACCTTCCCGGGCATCTCACCAAGAGCTCTCTGGCAAAAATCCCCAAATCATCTGTTTTGTAAGCGGCAGTCAGTTTTCGGTGCGCTGCGTCTCACCTCAAGCTGAGTGCAGCTTTGCTTTCATTATCGGGGCGTTGCGACATTTAGTGAGTGCTGATGTCACACTCCTCTGGTGTGGCACTTTCACCAAATGGGGCCTTATTGGAGACTTTTGGAAACTCTCTTAAGCACTTGGGCAAAGCCTCGCTGATTTCAATTCACACTTAATGGAGAATTTCTCGACAAAAAGTTCGCTCTGCGTAAATGGTCTTTGTGGTCACGTTTTCCTTCCGTGTTGCCGTAGAGCAGCTGCGGACTGTCGATCAGGACGCGGCCTGGTGCGAGGCCATGAGTAGCAGCTGGCGGGAGCCTCCGCAGAGCCTTTCCAGGTGGAGCACCTAAAATGGGGACCGTGTCGGGAGCCGCTTTCTAATCGTTGCCAAGAGCACCCCTACCTTTCCGGCCCCGTCAAGATCCTCCGAGCTCCCGACTGTCCGTCCTGACAATGGCGCCACGCTACCTCCTGCTCCTGCCGGCGTTACTGCTCCTGCGGTCAGCCACCGTGGTCAGCGGAGACTGCTGGCTCATCGAGGGGGACAAAGGCTACGTTTGGCTGGCAATCTGCAGTCAGAACCAGCCTCCTTACGAAACCATACCTCAGCACATCAACAGCACGGTCAGTAGCACTCGATGGTTCTTTGCGTTTCCGTGTCTTTGGGAGTCGGTCGGTGATCCCCTTTAGCAATCGGTAATAGGAACCGATCCATGCTTTTCTATTGAGGCTCCCCAAACTCCGGTGGCTGACACAGCCGGTTGACGAGTGATCGGATTTGTTTACGTTATTTACGACTGGCTTGGGACATTTTGTTATTGTCCTGTTTTCTTTTTCCTTTTCTATTTTACCGATATCTTTGTCCGTTTCGAAATAAAGTCGATCAATCAATCAATCAATCAATCAATCAATCAATCTGCTCGACAGGTTCACGACCTTAGACTGAACGAGAACAAGCTGAAGGCCGTTCTCCTCACCTCCATGTACCGCTTCACCAACCTGACTGACCTCAACCTCACCAAAAACGAGATCAGCTACATCGAGGACGGGGCCTTTGCCGGACAGGCCAACCTCCAGGTTTGCCAGCGCCTGTCCAACTTGCGCTGTTGTGGGAAAGATTGTAAGTCTGGCGTTCCTCTCAGGTTCTCCAGCTGGGTTACAACAAGCTGAGCAACCTGACGGAGGGCATGCTCCGAGGCCTGGGTCGGATGCAGTGCCTCTTCCTTCAGCACAACCTCATCGAGGTCATTGCCGCCAATGCCTTCTGGGAGAGCCCCAGCCTCAGTAGCCTGGACCTGTCCTCCAACAAGCTGGCCCGCCTGGACCCGTCCACCTTCACCGTCCTCAACCGGCTGCTGGTGTGCGAGCTGGCCGGGAACCCCTTCCACTGCGGTTGCGAGCTGTACACTTTCCTCACCTGGCTGGAAGCCTTCAACAACGTCACGCACACCTACGACCGGCTGCAGTGCGAGACGCCCCGCGAACTCAATAGCTACCCCCTTCTGGGCCCCTCGCCGGGACACGGGAGGAACGCCCGAGTCATCCTTTCCAGCAGGTGCCAAGACGGCGTCATCATCCCGGGCATTTCGCCCGGCGGGCCGGAGCTGGACGGCTCCGGCATGGGTTTGGACAACCCGGACCACCCCGGGCTGTACCACCGGCCCAGCTTTTCCTCCACCCCGGACCCGACCTACAACCACCAGATCTCCATGAAGCTCCAGAGCGTGTCACTCTTCGGCGCCTCGGTGGTGGTGCAGATCCCGCGACCCTACAGCAAGATGTACGTCATGTCGCAATACAACCGCACCTTTGTGGCCGACGTCATGCCCCTGAAGAACAAAAGGGAGGTGGTGCCCTTGGAGAAACTGCGGCCGCACACCAACTACACCTACTGCGTTGCTTCGGTCGGCAAATCCCAGCGCTACAATCACACTTGCCTGTCCTTCACCACCCGGGCCGTGGGACCGGCGGATCCCCGCGGCAACCCTTCCACCACCACGCACTACATCATGACCATTCTGGGTTGTCTCTTCGGTATGCTCATCGTTTTGGGCTGCGTCTACTACTGCCTCCGACGACGACGCATCCAAGAGGAGAAGGAGAAAGCCTTGAGTGTGAAGAAAACCATTCTGGAGATGAGGTACGGCAGATCTTACACCAGTCTGTTTGAAAATTTGCGTCAGTGTCCAAAAGTAGGTGGCGGCCGGCCGGGCGGCCAGCCGGCCATTGCGGTCATCAAAATTCAACTTGGTAGACTAACGTTGAAAAATCACTGTCAATACGGCGGCAATTTGAAATCAGACGCTAAGGTTTGACACCTCGGGCGGGGTTGTTTCCCCTTCACCGACGATCGATGATATCGTCGGCGGGCACCGCAGAGACAAATTTGATGGTGACTGAGAGTTGTCAGATCCAGCTATGTGTAGACAAGCAGTTCACTGAATCCCAAATAACAAAGCGGGATATCCTCATCCCCCCCCCCCCCCCCCCCTCCAGGTACGGCCCCGAGGCGGCAGCGGCCGTGGCCAATGACCCGGCCGCCATGCAGCGCCTCCAAGATCCGGGCCACCACCAGCCGCACCACTTGGGAGGGTCGGCGGGAAGCAAGCTCCCCCCGTCAGCCTCCTCCAGCACGGGCATGCTCCACGGCTCGGCCAACACCACGTCCTCCCGCCTCTCGGCATTGCCGCAAGTGGAGAAGCTGGCCAGCGCCTTCTCTGAGGCCACGGGCGCCAAGGGGAGCTACATGGACGTCAGGACTGCGGGAGGGGTCGGCGAGGCCAGAGAGGCGGAGATGGGAGCGGCGGGCGGGGAGCTTGTTTTGGACATGCGAGGCAACGGAGCTGAAAACGGGGCCGACGCGGTGGAGGATTCCGACGACGACCGCGGCTCGGCGTCGGAGATCTCCACCATCGCCAAGGAGGTGGACAAGGTGAACCAGATCATTAACAACTGCATCGACGCCCTCAAACTGGACGCTGCGGAGAACGCGAGCGCCCTGGCCCAGCCGCAGCCTCCGGTTTGCATGGCGCCCCATCCGCGGAACCTCCTGCCCCTGGCTTCGGGAGATCAAGTCATGGCCTCTTCCCCCAAGGTGCATCCCAAGTCCCATCCTCAAGCTCATCCTCAGCTCCAGCAGAAGCACCTTCCTCCCTCCATGGCGCCGGTGCCCCTGGTGGTGCCCCTGTCGGAACGACCGGGTATCAGCGGCGGAGGCTTCCTCTCCCCTCCGTACCGTGACCCGCCCCCGGCCAACGCCGTGCGGCCCCTTCAGAGGCAGTTGAGCGCCGACACCGCGGTGGCCAAGAATCGCTCCGGCGGAGCGGTCAAGAGCGGCCGGGTGTTGGCTGTGGATGAGAAGCGGAGCGACCCGCCCAAGTACCCGTCGGAAAAAAGCAGCCCGGCGCGTAGCGGAGGAGGGGGCGGGGTGATCAACGGCGGCGGGGTGAACATGAATGGCGGTGGCATGGCATGTAGTAACGGAAGTGGAGGTCGAGGTGGGCCGTCTGGTCCTGGTCTGCTTCTGCAGCAGCAGCAGCACCACCTGGAGGTTCAGCCCGATTACCACAGCTCAGAACACCGCCATTCCTTCCCCGCGCTCTACTACGAGGGTGGCGGCGGCGAGTCGCCCTCGCCGGCCCAGAAGGCGTCCTTCCTCAAACCACGAGGGCGCTCCAAGCGGGAGGCCGCGGCGGCCTACTCGCAGCTGTCGCCCGCCCGCCACCACCATCACTACAACTCGGGGTACTCCTCCAGTCCCGAGTACTCGTCGGAGAGCACACTGCGGATCTGGGAGCGATTTCGCCCGTATAAGAAGAGCCCCCGGGAGGAGGCGTCCTACATGGCGGCGGGCCACGCTCTGCGCAAGAAGGTGCAGTTCGCCAAAGACGAGGACCTTCATGACATTTTGGACTACTGGAAGGGCGTTTCCGCACAGCAGAAGCTGTGAGCAGAAGCTGTGAGCAGAAGCTGTGAGCAGAAGCTGTGAGCAGAAACTGTGAGCAGAAACTGTGAGCAGAAGCTGTGACAGCGCTCGGATTGTATCCAAGGAAGATTGGATGCCGACTCCAAAACGGGGATGATCATGTAGCAGGACACACATTTTCACCAAGTTGAAGGCAGGGTGTAGTATATTTTCTTTGTCAAATGTTTGGATGTTAATCCGACCTCCTCCCCCAGGGCACTTTGGTCCTCGCAGGTGCAAGATGAAACTCATTTTGGTCACGTTGTGGTTCCGGGGCCGTTGGAACTGTGAATACCGCATCGAAACACTCACCAATGTCCCAAAATGAAAAGACCAAGAGAAAGCGTAAGGTAGGCACACGTCATTAAACAAACGTTACGTCCAGCAACAGGTTGGATCCGGTTCTTCAACAAAGTTGATTTTTTAAATTTTTTTATAAACTACCTCTTTACTGTTGAAGCCGAGCTATCTCTCCGCCAGCTTGAGCTTAAGCTGACGTGCTCGCTCGCTCGCTCGCTGGCGCTCTTCCCTTCTAATTCCATCAAACGGACGCGGTGCGCCCAAGAATGGTGGCGCCGTGCCGCACCGCACCGCACCGCCGACACCTGCTCCTCCTGCACAAGCACCATTTAGCCAGATAATGAGTGAGCAGGATGAGGAATTAGGCGTGATTGTTGGAGAACAGTCGTTCGTTCGTTCGCTCGCTACGATGCGACGGCGGCGAAAGGACGGCAGGCGATAGTTATTGAGCTGATTGTTGTGGCTGCTAATTAGGCTGCCTATCGATTGGGGAAACATACCTGATGTCGCCACGGTCCATGTGTGTTGCAGGAAAGCAGGACTTGGTTGTCTGTTGCTCTTTTGTTTTTTTAAACTTTTTGGGACATGGAGAATCCCCCCGAAATGATCATGTCGGATTCAAATCAAAATGGCCGACTGTTTGGGTACTTTTTGGCGCGTACACACGCCAGCCCGCTGCGGAGCAAAGTGCCCTCTGGGATGCGTCCATTTCACTTTGGCGGATGGGGACGAATTCTCTGACTGCTCCCCTTCTGAATTGTTGTTGTTGCTAGGCAGGATTCACAACATCGTTTGCCAATCACGCCCAAGTGCAAATCTGCCCCGAAGCACGGTTGTATTTTGACAAGCATAATTGGATTTTTCTGCCAGTTTGTTCTGGTGTGGCTCGTCAGGAAGCCAAGTTGAGCTCTCAAAATGAATCTGTGGTTGTGGCTGCGTTTGGAAATGTACTCCAAGCGCTCTGCTTCACTCACCTTTGTTTATTCCGAGCATCCTCAAAAACAGAGCAGAGCAGAGCGGCTTCTCTGAAAATGCCTTCCTAGTTTGTCAGCTTTTCTTTTCTTTGGCATGCACACTTTGACAGGTCCAAATGCTGGAAATTCTTGAATGTTTTGTACTGGAGGTTGGCCAGGGGGTCCTCACTGGCGTCGACACGGGAGAAACACCTGACCCCCCCCCACCCCCCAGCAAATGTAGCGGCTCGTTTATCACGCGCTGACATACAATATGTAACGTGGCCATCTCATCCGAGGCGGCCCTTCTCCAAGGCCGCGAGCTGGCCCCACAAGAGCGTCGTAAACGCCCCGGCCCGACCTGAATAGATTGATTATCCGGGAAAATGGAGTCGATCCCCACAATTTGCGGCAAAAATACCTTCTCTCTGGTTTGTTTGTTTTATAGATTGACCCTTTCAAATCACGTGTTGCTAATCGATTGGTCTTTGAACCAAGTTTCTTGATTTTGCTACAAAAGCTCAATTTAAGATTCATCTTCATTTTACCGACACGGGTCGATGCGACCCATTTCAAAATCCCCGCCGGCCATTTTGTGTCCACAACGTGTCAATTTGATCCTTTGTTAGTGCACGAGAGCAGTTTAATTGGACTCGTTTCCGAATCCTCACAAGTCGCCTTGATTTTACCACAGCGGGTCAATTGGACCCATTTTTAAAACGCACACAATTCCTTTTGTCTTTACTAATACGGGTCGATGTGACTCGCACATGAAAATGTAATTTATTTTGGATTCACAATTGTGAGTCAACTTGACCCACAAAACAAAAGGAAGGTGCGAGGCGCTGCTTAAGCCTCCCACTGTGTTTTTCTTTTCTATTACACACCAATGATGTTCATGGGTCAATTTGACCCGGTGTCCATCATCCAAATAAGGATATAAAAATATAGGGAGACAGTACAAATTGTGTTTGTTTTCAAGGCGTTCCACAACATAATGGGAGGTTTGTCGGAATGTCAAATGAATTCTTTTCCGCCGCCGACCTCGGCAAAAGCGCTTGCTAATGACGACGGACATGATGAAGTGGGATTGAAAGGAATGATGCCTGTTTTTTGTTGGACGAGGCCTCTGTGACTCGATTAGGACATGCCCTGGGGGAGGTAACGCCGCCACCTTGACGTGTTAACCCCCAAGTCTGCTTGACAGCAAGTGTGAAATGAGAACAGATGAGCCCGACTGGGCCCAGCGAGTGAGCCAGCTGCTAATTCTCTCCGTAGTGCAAAATTGACTCGTGTTCATTCTATCGATAAGCGTAGGCTGTAAACAAAAATTGGAATTAGACCAAAACTCCAAGAACTTTGATTTGAATCATGAGTAGCCCTGATTATTGAAGATTGAATGATTCTTAACTCATTCAGTGCCATTGACGGTCGTAGACGTCAAAGATATTAACTGGGTTGGCAGTCAATGAGTTAAGCTATCTCCCTGTGTGTGTATGTGTGTGTGTGTGTGTGTGTGTGTGTGTGTGCATGCGTGCGTGCGTGTGCGTACCTTCAAATCATTGCCCCCACCTGGCCCCTTTTTGTTCTCACATTGCCGTCAACATGATTTTGGTTGTAAACGTTTATGAGCGCTTGCTTTATTCGCGCAATATCCTTCATCTGGTTGAGCACAGCGGTTAGCGCTCGCTAACGCCCGCCACTGCATTTCCCCACTTACCAAACAAAACAGCCCGAGTCCAACCACCATCCGGAAACCCCAATGTCCCCCGTTGATGGCTCCCTGGAGAGACCAGTGAGGCCTCCCCGCCCCCTCCCCCTCCTGTTTTGAAGGTTGACTGTGAACGCTGACTTGTTGGAGCTGTGAGACCCAAAGATGGCACGTGGAGGAGGCCGGGACCATGACCCCCCCCTCAACAGGTTTTAATGGACCGCAAGGACGCTGTGAATAGGACTGACTGATGGGATCTGATTGTCATCACCCTGACAGCATTGTCCGTTTCTGTTGTAAACATGTAAAATACACACTTTGCTTTACATGACACCTATTTGGTGCGGCCGACAGCGTCAAAACCAGGGTGGACCAGTCCTGCTTTCAAAAGGGGACTGTTAAGACAATGAAACTTTTGGTTGTGGAGAAATGAAAGAATCCACCACATGTTGGACCTTTAAAAGTGTGACAAATTGTGTCGCTCAGACTCCAAAATGCTATCAAAAGTGTTGCCTGTTAGTTGTCACCATTTTAAGCCCGAGCCCGCAATGTCTTGCCTTTAATCTGGACATGCAGACTCAGTCACGGAAAAGAACATCCAAAATGGTGTTAACCAACCAACCAACCAACCAACCAACCAACCAACCAACCAACCAACCAACCAACCAACCAACCAACCAACCAACCAACCTCATGTTGTTACTAGTTTGTCCATTTGGGTTGTTTGCCACGCAGGTTTGCACGCTAAAAGAATCCAAGCCAAGAACATTTGACAAACCACAAGACTTTAACGGCAAAATGGTCGCTCCTTAGTTGAGTTGCTTTGTCACCAAGACTTTGAGTTCTTCCTTTCTAATGGGTTCAAGACTTTGGAAACAAGATTTGGGTTTTGATTTCTGCTTCTACTGATGGTCACTGGTTCAAGAAAGTAGAAGGATGGTTTTTCATTTTAGACCACTGCGGTTCGTTCCATAGCAAGGCTCCTTGGTTCAACACCTTCATATTGATGGTTTTGAGAAACAGCTTTGATAATCATGGTCATCCGTTTCGAAAGTCGCTTCTCTTGAGGTTTTCTTCACTAAGTCCATTAAAAGTAGCTCTTGCAAGGGCGGCCATTGGTTAAAGACTTCAGAACCTGACTTTGGATTGAGACTCAAGAACCGCTGACACCCCAACAGACAAACGTCAACTAAATTCATTTGATTTTCCAATCATGAGGTGCTCGTCGTGCCTTGCTTGATTTTTCGCTTGCTGCCGGATTAAGTCTGCCTGTCCAGAAAGGTCTCAAGTGAGATGCTAATGAAAAATGAGCCGCGAGCCCGACCTGGATCGGAGCTCTGAACACAGATGGGGATTTGGTTTGTCTGCTGTTGAGGACAATGGATCCGTTTTTGCCCAAATGACGACAAAATGGACAGAAGATACCGGACGACTTTGTACCGGAGTTCAACTGTGACACACACACACCACACCTGCACCTCTTTCTATCCACGTGGGTTTACAGACACTTGTGGTCTTAAAAGTGCCAAAACGCTGTGTTTTGCAGAGGCGGCGTCAAGCCAAACATCTGTAGAAATGAGTTTTTGTCCCTCCCTTTGTGTTTTTTTGTGTGTGGCGACGTACGGCTCGGAACCACAAATGTCGACGCGGGCTCCTCGTGGCTCCTCTCTGATGGAAAGCTTCTAAACGTTTGGCCGATTCTTGTTGGCTCATGACTTGAAAGATGAGATTCTCGATTTGTCGTCTTTGGTTTAGGACTGAAAAGATAATTAATAGCCTTGTGATTGTTTTGATACCACCCAAAGTGGCTTGTGTGTTGATGGAACACTTTTGGCTTTTACAAAACAAGCTTCTGTGTGGATTTTCTTTGCTTCAGACTTAACAAGGAAACTTTTGAATGATGCTCTTTGGACTGAAACCAGCTTCTACTACACTTTGATGCTCATTGGTTTAAAAACTTCCCATGAATGGGCTTTGGTTGATGACAATTAGCTTCTCTGGCAATGCTCGTGGGTTGAAGACCACAGAAAGTGGCTTCTCTTTCCGTGGTCATTGGTTTAACGAGTTGTTCTATGCCAATTAATTAACTGCAGAATTTCTGGGCAGAATTTGATTATAGCAACTCACTACTACGACAATGTTTGAAGCTTTTGACGAACGACTTTCTAATTACCGGTGGAAGATCCGACAAACGAGCTTCTCTTAGCTTAGTCTTAAAAAGTAACACGGTTAAGGTCGAGAAAGTAGCTTCTGGTAGACGGCCTTTGCTTTCACACGTCAGAAACCGGCAACGAACCAACTTTGTGCATTGTTGTGGCCAGTCTTGAGGCATGGGCTCTTTCAGTCCACACTGCAGTCTGCCGGCGACAGACGGTATCAGGAATTGCGCAAGTGGCTTGCGCAATTTGTCTCGGGGCGGCGTGATGACTGGAAGGCAGCTTATTAATTAGTCTGCCCTTCAGTCAGAAGGGCTTCTCACTACGGCTCCCTCCCTCACATGAACGAGCACACGTTGGGTGAGATGTAATTGCACGCTGCCAGTTGACGGCAAAGACAATAAGCCAGCCGGCTGACGGCGACACTCGTGTCCCGTTTCACCAGACACGTTGAAGAGAGTCCTCGGTGACCGTCCCTTAGCGACACTTCATCCCACAGATGCTCTGAAGTTCACGCTTCTCCATTCATGTCCTGAGACTGACATGCCGCCGCTCCGAATGAGTGCATTGATGTCGCAACGTTTCTATCTATGAAGTCTCCCATCGGATAGTTTGCAGACCGTCTAGAAGGCAGCGGATTTGTCACTGACTTTCTCAGGGTTGAAAATCCAGCGTGTCGTCGGCTGGTCCTCAGTTCACGTGTCGTGATATGTTCGGGACAGCTCAAACGGGATTCCCATTTGTGGACAAGCTTCTTTCTCAAACTTGTCATGGGTTTAAGATCACAGAAATGTCCTTCTACCGTGACCATCATGTAGCAATGGGCATTGCTTCAATGCTTTTGACGCACAGCTTCTTCATTTAGGACTGTCAAGAGTAGCTTTTACCGACGTGCGTGGTTTGAGACCTCCGAAGCTCTCCTTTGATTGGTTGTCTTTGGTTCATGACTCTGAAAGTGACTTCTATGACAACCTTCAAGAGCCGCTGATGGTTGAAGACCACTCAGAGTAGCGTGTAGACATATATCAATGGTCGTTGGTTTAGGCCGCTGAAACTCGCTTCTGCCTCAGTTGATAATAGTTCGAGAGCACATAAACCGGCTTCTGATAGATGGTCTTTCGTCGTGGCTAACACAGCTAGCGTCATTTTTGGTTTCAAGACATTTGAAAGCAGCTTTTGATGGATGATCTTTGTTGTCTATAAAAAGCCCTTTCTGTATCAGCCGTGTTGGGTTTTAAGACCTTTGAAACTACCTGCTGATGGATGGATAGATGGATGGCTTAGGGTTGCTTTATGACTTTAAAAAGTAGCTTCCATATCGACGGCCGCAGCTTTAAGACCTCAGAGACGACAGGAGCTCCTTGCCGAGCGTCTTTTGTTTATGGAACACAGTAACCGAGCCGACGCGGATGGTCACGCGGTCTCCTCGTGACGTTATAGCCGCAACGCTAATCAATGAAAGATTTGGCAGCGTAGCATTTCTTGCCATTTCCCTTCAGAAACGTGTCAATCAAATCAATCTGGCGACTCAGTCGGTCAGCTCGTTTCACTCCGCCGTGTTTCTCATTTGGTTGTCCTTTGATGTTTTACACTTGTGGAATGCAGTGACGCACTCCCAGCAGCAGATCCGTTGATTACAGGCGGCGGCGGCGGCGGTTGCCCGAGGCGACGGTGAGTAAGAGTCAAGGTTGCTAGGTAGCAGATAAGAACACAAGATCTCATTAATTGCTTCTCGCGGTGCGGTGCGGTGCAGTGGGCGAGAGTGCAGGATGGCGGCCGTGGCTGTTGCTGCGGGATGCCCGCCCGCACGTCAACAATTTACTCTGCGTGCTTGTTTTGTAAATTAGCATGCTTTTTTTTTTCCATAGCAACAAACTTGGATTGTGTACAAATCATCCGTTTTGTAATTCAAGGGGTTGGATCGCACATTCCGCATCGGAGGACTCGGAAAATGAAACACGTGGGGCCACCGGTGATTTTGCTGACTTGGCGCTCAAAAATCCCGCATCAGAGTACGGCAATTGACTCACTCGTAAGTGTTCAAGTGCTCGCCGGCTGGTGGAAATGATCAGGAGATGCCCTCCCGTGGCTCGTAATAACGGCACCAAAGCGCCCGCGGGTCCTCCTAGTTCAACGATGAAATCGTTCCCATGAAAAATACATCAAATGCTACATTTTTTGGGCTCGTAAGCCAGTTTTACTTTGCGAGATGAAATTTGGTCGACATGTCCGCCATTTCCAGACCCACCAAAAAGTCTCAAGAAATCCGAAAAGATACGCCAAGGGTCATTTCCCCGAAGAAATTCTGCCAAAGTCAAACAACGACGTCACTTAGCGCAAACGCTAAACCTTTGAAGAGCCACCCTTTCATTTCAAGATTGTCCAATTAATAAGATTCTCGCCGTTTAATTCGGGCGACCGCTTCCCATCGCCGCCATCTTAATAAGGGAGCCTCGTTACTAATGAGCGCCGCAATCTTTCTATGAATTGCTAATCCATTTATCAGCTAATCTACACTCGCCACGTAAGCGTCTCAGCCTAATGAGTGGCTTTTGGTCGTGCTGTCGCCGCGCTCGTGCTTGACGTATTTTCTCACGCCAGCTCAAGCTATCGCCCTCGTCCAAACAATAGTTCACCTTTTTCTTTTCAAAAATGATTCTTATTTATTTTCCCCAGCAACTACCTTTTCCTCAATCATTAAAAAAAAAAGACGTTTTTCTTGTCTTTTTAATCTGAATTTATTCTCACAATGATGGTAGAATAAATATTTATTGGATTTTTCGACGGCGAATTTCCAAAGTGTACGCCGTTGGGGCATTTCAACCCATTGAGCTCGCATGTTGACTTAATGGAATTTGCGTTAGCCGTTTGTCCATAATCCGGATGGTTTTGCCTTAATGAGGATGCATGGTTATGACATTATATTCACGCCATGTGTGTTTGCTTTAATGAGCCCTAATTAAGATCAATTGTACGTATGCATAGTCATTATGTGGATGCCATTAATGGATTATATAGTCACGTGCACTGCTAATCTACTAATGTGCACATTAAAGACGCTCGCGGCCAGGAGACGAAAGCAGCAAAGCCGTGCGGCCGTTTTTTCCCACTTGAACCGTCCTCATGTTGTCGTGCATGGCTAAATGTACAAAACTCTAAGAACACTGCCAGGTTGTATTGTGTCGAAAGCCTTGTACCTCGCCCCCTTTGACATAACATTCTCATTTTTCCCCTTCATCAATCCTACAAATTTGCCGCCAACACGTTAGCCGTGTGCAACGCAAGCATTTGTCATTGTTTTTGTTGATGAAACACTCCTTTGAGTTGCAGTCGCTATCTCGGCTAGCTTCATCCTTCGCTAAAATTGCTCGCTCCGGTGGCTACCTATCACTGCCAGCTTCCGTCGCAAGCTATCGTCACTACCTATCAGCGCTATCTTCCATTGCTAGCTTCAGTCGCGAGCGATTCTGGTTAGTTGTCATCCGTCGGATCAGAGCGGAGCCACGGCTAACTGAGCGAGCGCCCGTTTGGTTTCCTACTGACGTTTGGCTGCCGCCTCCACTTGAAATCTGTGAATTTTGTACAAAAAGAAAATGTAGGAAGATTTTTTCTTTTTTTTTTCTACCGAGCCTGTTGTGTAGCTCTCTGTGTTTTGTTTGGCAGAGTGCGGCGGGAAACGGGGCCTTCAATTTTCTGTACGCAGTCGGGAATTGTGCAATGGCCAATTGTAATTTACTGTTATTATTCTGATTATTATGAAGAGAATTAGAGGTGGAGAAGTGAAATAAAATGTTATATTTGCATGATTTCCTGTATTTTCACCAATCAGATTTCTATACATATACACGAGTAAATATATATATATATATATACACGAGCCACACGTACAGTATATACGTACTGTCGTGTATTCTGTATTCTGACATACTGTGACTTTTGTCTGTCAATATAAAGATGCACTTTTTCTAAAGTCTCTTTGTAAACTTGTGGCGTGCGGTGTGCAGTGTTTGGCCGGCGGCAATGGAGACGAGGGCCAACATCTGGCTTTTGACGCACGAGTCACTGGTGTAATGCAAAATTTGACATTCATCTTCAAATCTAAAACCGGAAACTCTGCAAAACCAGCAAAGAACATGTTGACAAGATTTGGATTTTAAGATTAGAACTTACTGTTTGATTGCTCTCAAGAATTTGTCACTTCTTGTAATATTGACAAAAAGCAAAAAATATCGATGCTAGCATCAATAGAAGAGCTTGTGTGGGTCTTTTCTTTTTCCTCCCTGGAATCCCAGAGGTCTTTGAGCCGCCTTGTCATCTTGAATGGCCGCCACGTCTTCAGACGTACGACCAATCGACCGCTCGCCGCTCATCCAGCCGGCCATTAAAGAGCCGCGTCGATCGATGCCGCCATGCACATTTCAAGGTAAATAATCTGTGTGCGTGGAAGGGAGGGCCTTGCTTGAGGACAATCTATAACGAGAGAGAAAAAGCGGAGTGCAGAAAACAGATTCCACTTGACTTGGCAAGCTCGACTTTGATTTGGCTTTTCGCCATCCAATTTCGGGCTCGACGCGCGACGTTACTCTGATGCAGGCCAAGCAAATTTCTATCTGCTGATGATGACAACAAGGCTTATTGTGTTGCTTGAAAGCCGGGGCCTGACTTCTTTAAACCCCGCCCCTCATTTGAAACGCTATCTCTGGTTCAAAATCCGAATTTGACAACCTAACCCTCATTCAAAGCATTAATATGAAACCTTAACTCTGCTTTAACGCCGCCATTTGGAAGCCTAATCCAAATTTCAAACTGTGTGTTTCTGATTCTGGGCTTGGGTGGAGTGGCGCTAGATGACAGCCGTCGTGACATGTGTGACAATGACAATAAAGATCTATTCTATTCTCATTAGCCGAGGCGCTAACCCCCAGGCGGCCCGGCTGAAAAGCGGGGCAAAATCCAAGCCGTGCTCCTGCGTGGCTTGAACATTAATAATACATGAGACGCGCTCCGGTGTGTGATTCATTCAAGACTTTGACAAAGAACAACGGCGCAGGAGGGGGAAAAAACTCGAACACAGAGGTGAAATGATTTGTGTAAATCAATTTTATTTTCAAAAATGTTACAATTATTTTCCAATCTCGCGGACCACTTGCAATACCGTCACGGACCACGAGAGGGCCGCGGACCACATGTTGACAATGCCTGCGTTAAGGCGGCGGGCGGCTTTGCCTCTTGAGGCGAGAAGAACGTCACTTTTGCTGCGTTCTCTGCCCGCTAGTTAAGCGCTATCTGCCTGCTAACACCTCATTTGCATGCGCGCTAACGAGGAAAAATGAGAGCTCATTAGGGAAGGGAATCCGGCAGAAAGTCTCCAAGGTTCAAACATTCCGGAGGAAAAAAATCTAAATAATCACGTTCTTCATGTTTGCTAATTCCTTTCATCTGCCAACAATAAATAAGACTCAAAACATTGAGTAAGTATTAGTGTTGGCTCGTGAGTGAACGCTTCGTTCAAAAATACGAATCTTTTCAGTGAACGAATCACTTCCTAAAGTGATTTGTTCCTATTTTCAGCTCATATGACTTCAACCAGTAGGTGTCGGTAATGCGCATTGAAGCGGGTGCCACCTCGCCGTAAAACAAAACGAAGAAGAAAATGACGTCGCTTCCCGTTCACGAACGGGTCGCGAATCGCATTTCCCGTTCACCAACGAACGGATCTGTGAGTGAAAGAGTCAGTGAGTGAGCGATTTGCATTTCCAGTTCATCGCGAGACCGGATCAGTGAGGGAACGAATCGTGACTTTCCCGTTCGCGAACGAGTCAATGGGACATCAGCCTTCCTTCCTTCCCGTGCGTGCGTGCGTGCATCAACGGATCAGTCAGTGAACGTGTTGCGTCGTCTCCCTCCTGGCGTCAACTATGGAAGCCAGAAGAAAGAACCACTCACTGAACCACCACTTCTTTTATGCACGTTTTCTCCAAGCTAACGGCTAACTTTATTGCATGAAGGGATGCCCCGTTATGCAACAACGGGGAGATGATGCTTCTCTTTGGGTCATCTTGATTTTAGAACACTTCAAATAACGTGGATGCATATATACGCCTAAATATTGTTATCCAATATATCTACTGCAATTTCACATTGGATTGCTGGTTTGAAATTTACTTTTATTATTATTATTTTAATAAACATTTATGTTCAAACTTGTCTGGTGTTTTATTCCTTGTTTTTATATTCGCCAATTAAAACGTAAAAATCAGACGTTTGGTTAACTGCTTAAGACAACATGTGTAGGTACACCTCATGGACACTTCAATAAGTACACTACACGAGGTAAAAAAAAAAAAGAATAAATAAATAAAGGGTTACTTGCACAATAAAAGCACATGTAAGCATTTCCTCGCACCTGGGATCGAACCAAGATCTTACCCAGCAAGAGGCCGTGTCACTAACCAGTCAGCTGTTTTGACATGACAAGCTATGGTCATATGACATGTTTTGTACTAGTGATGTGCATCACAGGCCACGGGAAAAAGCTTCAGTGAAAGTGCCACACCCGCCCTCACCCCCACCTCCTGATTGGCTGTTTGAGCTGTGACGTCACTCGGACACTCTATTAGGTACACCGCCGATTTCAAGTGTACCTAATAACAGGCAATAAATGGCATTTTTCAGTTAATCCAGGGGTGTCGACCTCCAGTCCTCGAGGGGCCGCGTTCCAATATGTTTTCCAAGTGACCCTCGTTAAGCGCACCTGCGTGAAAAGTTTTAGCTCCTTTCACGTTCCGCAGGAGCTAAAACTTTTCACGCAGGTGCGCTTAACGAGGGAATGACACGGACACTCCATTAGGTACACCGCCATTTTCAAGTGTACCTAATAACAGGCCACTTTATTAGGGAAATATCATGGTCAAAGGCCACAGGTGTCAAGCTCTAGTCCTCTGGGCCGCGTTCCAATATGTTTTCCAAGTGACCCTCGTTAAGCGCACCTGCGTGAAAAGTTTTAGCTCCTTTCACGTTCCGCAGGAGCTAAAACTTTTCACGCAGGTGCGCTTAACGAGGGAATCACACGGACACTCCATTAGGTACACCGCCATTTTCAAGTGTACCTAATAACAGGCCACTTTATTATCTTGGAAAACATGTTGGAATGCGGCCCCGAGGACTAGAGCTTGACACCGGTGACCTTTGACCATGATATTTCCCTAATAAAGTGGCCGGCCTGTTATTAGGTACACTTGAAAATGGCGGTGTACCTAATGGAGTGTCCGTGTGCTTCCCTCGTTAAGTGCACCTGCGTGAAAAGTTTTAGCTCCTGCGGAACGTGAAAGGAGCTAAAACTTTTCACGCAGGTGCGCTTAACGAGGGTCACTTGGAAAACATATTGGAACGCGGCCCCGAGGACTAGAGCTTGACACCTGTGACCTTTGACCATGATATTTCCCTAATAAAGTGGCCTGTTATTAGGTACACTTGAAAATGGCGGTGTACCTAATGGAGTGTCCGTGTGCTTCCCTCGTTAAGTGCACCTGCGTGAAAAGTTTTAGCTCCTGCGGAACGTGAAAGGAGCTAAAACTTTTCACGCAGGTGCGCTTAACGAGGGTCACTTGGAAAACATATTGGAACGCGGCCCCGAGGACTAGAGCTTGACACCTGTGACCTTTGACCATGATATTTCCCTAATAAAGTGGCCTGTTATTAGGTACACTTGAAAATGGCGGTGTACCTAATGGAGTGTCCGTGTGATTCCCTCGTTAAGCGCACCTGCGTGAAAAGTTTTAGCTCCTGCGGAACGTGAAAGGAGCTAAAACTTTTCACGCAGGTGCGCTTAACGAGGGTCACTTGGAAAACATATTGGACCGCGGCCCCTCGAGGACTGGAGGTCGACACCCCTGGATTAACTGAAAAATGCCACACCCGCCCTCACCCCCACTTTCTGATTGGCTGCTTGATCTGTGACGTCACTTGGACACTCCATTAGGTACACCACCATTTTCAAGTGTACCTAATAACAGGCCAGTTCATTAGGGAAAAATCATGGCCAAAGCTTAAGTGAAAGTGAAAAGTGCCACACCCGCCCTCACCCCCACTTTCTGATTGGCTGCTTGATCTGTGACGTCACTTGGACACTCCATTAGGTACACCGCCATTTTCAAGTGTACCTAATAACAGGCCAGTTCATTAGGGAAAAATCATGGCCAAAGCTTAAGTGAAAGTGAAAAGTGCCACACCCGCCCTCACCCCCACTTTCTGATTGGCTGCTTGATCTGTGACGTCACACGGACACTCCATTAGGTACGCCGCCATTTTCAAGTGTACCTAATAACAGGCCAGTTCATTAGGGAAAAATCATGGCCAAAGCTGAACTGAAAGTGAAAAGTGCCACACCCGCCCTCACCCCCACCTCCTGATTGGCTGGTTGATCTGTGACGTCACACGGACACTCCATTAGGTTTTTCAGGTGTACCTAATAACTTTATGCATTTTTTGTACGTGTCAAGAATGTGTATTTGACTACTTGCTCTTTATTTGGGGGGACACCAACACATTTTACACAACGTAAAACACATATACATATTGTCATATAAAGCAGCTGATTTTTTGTTTTCATGCCCCAAAAAATAAAAACAAGGAATAAAACACCAGACAGGTTTTAATGTTTATTAAAATAATAATAATAACAATAATACATTTACAAATGGCGGTAACAAATGGCGGTGTACCTAATAGTGCGTCTGAGTGACGTCACAGATCAAGCAGCCAATCAGAAAGTGGGGGTGAGTGGCACTTTTCACTTTCACTTAAGCTTTTTCCCTAATGAAGTGGCCTGTGATTAGGTACACCTCATGGACACTTCAATAGGTACACTACACGAGGTAAAAAAAAAAAAGAATATATAAATAAGAAAGTGTAGCGAACGATTCGGTGAACGATTCTTTTGAACAAATCTTTTGAGTGAGCCGATTCTAAAGATTGAGTTCATTTAAAAGAACTGGAATGCACATCACTAGTAAGTATCTTTCAAAGAGTTGAAGTTGGTGATGTCATTGATGCACCTCGTTGATCATACGGCGAGAGAGCCGCTGGTGTGCCTACCCGAACGCTTACGGGAGGGAGGCAACAGGGCCCAGTTAAAAGCCCGCGTCCGTTTACAAGTTGTTGAGCCGGCGGCGAGCTCATTCATTTTTCAGCCTTGAACAAACCAAGTTGTGTCTTGTAAATATTTCACCGATCCCCGGCGGCGTCTCTTCCTTCGTTCCTTTCTTCCTCCCCCGCCTTCTCGCTTTCACCGCCGAACGTGTTGGACAACGACGTTGTCGCCGGGCCCTGACGCGACATCGGCGGCGGCGCTATATTTTTAAGACGCGCTGATTTATTGATGGCTTCCCCCCTGGAGTGCAACACGGCGAGCGTCTTGTACCCGTTATATCGCCATCTGCTGGATGAGGTAGAGCACCGCGCAGCCAAGCGACCAGTCAATTGACGTCCGAACCAAAAAGCCAAGCCTAGCAACCAACAAACCCAATTTTCCTGGCCTGTAACTAGTAACCCACCAAAACGACCTTATAAATAAAATGTATTATTATTATTATTATTATTAAAACGTCTCGGCCATGAGAGATGACACGTCGGGTCTCGTTTTTGTCACTCTGCCGTCGGGGCGACTCCTCTCCTCATTTGCATGTTGCTGCTCGCGCTCCGGGCGTGTGTCAGTTCCTTTAAGCCGGGCTTTGAAAGACGCTGGTGTCGCTAACCTGCGTTAGTATCGACGATACGTACGTGCTGGAAGGCCCCGCCCTCTCGAAAACGCATCTCCTTCAGTGCAATCAACAAGAAAATGAGAATAAGTGCAGCCATTTAACGACACGGGAGGAAGTGAAACGGCGCTACCTGTGTACTCGCAATTGCGCGGAAGCTCGTCAAAGCGTCGCAATCTAATTAAACACATTGCTTTTCCTCTGGACTTGTTTATTTGTTTGCTTGCGTGTTGGATTGCTTTCATTTGCACTCAACGGGAAAGTAATCACGCACATTGATCACCCGCATGCGCTACAATATTAACGCTAGCGCTAACTTAGCTCCCCCGGTGTATCGACATTCAAGAGTTTTTATTCGCCATGTTTGAGCGTGCCAAACAAGGAATTTGACTTCGGTAAATCACAGCCTCTGTTCAACATTGAGGTGACTAACAACATTCAAAGTCCAAAGCAATGTTTAATATTTTCGTTTGTTGTCATTGATTGTATGGCCGACATCTTTTTCAAAGTGGCCAACAAACGGACGGCGGTTGGCCAACTGGCGCTATGAGCGGCGCGGCTGCCACGTTGGCGCCGTCCGTGCGTGCGTTGGCGGGCCGGCTAACACGCTAATGCCGTGATTAGCTCTTTGTGACTTCATTAACTTTACGAGGGCTGGCATTGCAAATAAACGTCGGAGCGCTTACCAGACGATTGTGGCTGCAAGCTGCTGCCTGTTTTACAGCTCCGACAATGAACCACCTGCGAGCGCGAGTGTGCGGGCGGCCGGGCGTGCACTGGGTTGAAACCGCCGCCAATCAAAACCAAATTGTGGGGAGAGAACGTCGCCTTTGGATGGAGGGTCGAGCGCTAACGCTAATGCTGCCTCATTGTGTCTGAACCGGCCAAAGGTGAAAATTCCCGCAGCAAGCACACAAACTGAAAGAGTTTGCTTTTTCCTAGGCTTTTCCAGATACAAAATGGAGGACCATGAAAGCGCCATGTGAGTTTTGTGCCTTTAGCGGCCAAGCGTTAATGGTCAGGACTGGTGAGCCAAGAGGCTGCCCCCTGGTGGCCGTCCACAACCATGCATGCGGGACAAACGGGTGAATGAAAACAAACACGAAGAAGCTCTTCCTTTGTCTGCTTTTGTCCCATTTGTCGTTTGTTTGAAGCCTTAATTAGCGAGTCCACAAAACGCCTTATGAGGGTGACGGTAGGCGAAAGAATAGAAGCCTTCAAAACTGCACGGGAACAATCGTTCCAATTATGCCACCTTTTGTCTTTTTGCCGCGAGGACGCTGAGGCTGTTGCCACGGTGACGCTGCTCTCTTTGCCGTGAGAAGGCTTGCGATTGGGAAAGAGGAAAAAAAAAAAAAAAAAAAAACCTCATCCGCAGATAAATGACAGCTTTGCAGGCTTTCACAAAACTGCGCTGAAGCGTTTTAGCCAATTCTAGCTTGCAACGTCTTTTCATGATTCCCAACACTTGCAAGGGTCAGGGGTCAAAGAATAGCGTCAGCACTCATTAGCGCTCCAAATTTGGCAGCTAAGCGACATGACGCTGAAACAATTAGTCGATCAAATACATTTCACATGGCTTTGTCAGATAACCCTGAGAATGAAAACATGTTCATTGAGTACTATAAAAGCTCCAAAGCATGTTTTAGTTGGATCTAAAGTTTACTTCCTCGATGGTTCTGATGTCTTTGATGTTAACGAAATGGAGTAAATGTGCTCAAAAGGAGGTTAACAAAATGTCTTTGAACACTCAAAATGGTCTCCGGTGAAAACATGGATGTTGCTGTCAAACCCTAACCCTCGTTTTAAACCCTACTTTGGAACCCAAACTCTAGTTTGAACCCCTAACCCTAGATTCAACCCCTAGTTTGAAACCACAGCCGCTGAAGCGTAGCTCGGGTAGATCAAATACGTTGATCTGTCGTCTTGTTTTCGTCTCGTCTGGCGTTTTCAAGCAACCTGTCACACTTGCGTCGAGGCACAAACGCCTTCTCTGGCTTCTCCTTTTCTCTTGGCTTCTCCGATGGTTACTCTGTGTTTCTCTAATTGGTCTTCAGCGTCCACCCACCAGCTGTCTGCTAGCAGGGAGCCGCGCCGCTCCAAGCTAACCAATTAGCGTTCGACCCGCCGGGCCCTTCCGCCCCCTCCCCACCCTCAGACGGCCGGCGCCTCGCCGAAGAGCCCCTCGCTCCGGGTCAAACGGTTCCCTGTCGTCCAGCGTCAGCCTTAATGGACCTGAAACAGGTGGAGACGAGAGGGTCAGGGTCACGGTTGCACATCCAAGACAAACATCAAAGCGTGAGCGGCGACTAATGAAGAGCATTTAACGTCAGGCACGGCCCATCGATTTTTCGAAAGTTATATCGCCTTTGAAGTTTACAAAAATATATTTGCCTGTTCTCCAGATCTCCCATGGATGATAAAATGCACTTTGTGGAAGAAACACAAGCTGCTGCCTTCAAGGTTTGTTTATTTATTCATCTGGAAACAACTGGGGGTAAAATGGCTGCCGGCGTATACTTTAATCAGCAAACTTCTTTTTTTTTTTTCTCTTCCTTTCTTTCTACAGTAGCAGCATGATGAATCCAAACCGCCTTGTTAGCACTTTCTTAGCACTACACCAAAGAACCTGTGTGTGTGTGTGTGTGTGTGTGTGTGTGTAGTTTCCAATGGCCTTCACGCAGACATTTGCTAATAAATGAACAAATAGGAGCTTAAATGCATAGCTACGTGAATGCAAACACATAGTTTGAGTGGAAAAAAGGATTTTAGACAAATGGCTGAAGCTGTATCAGTAGGAATGATTTCACAAAGGTCCCGGACAAATTAGATGCTTAAACCGCATAAAAATACAACTTGGTTCTGTCTCCATTTTTAATTGGCACCATTTCGGAGCGGAGAAAAATAACGTTGTGTTCGAGTCATTTGTTACCCTTTGATTAAATTTGCATTCAGAGAGAAAGAACGTCGTGACTACACATCGCCATCAATTTTTATGATATGATAATGACAGTAGAAATGAAATACAATCTGTATTTGTATCACAGGCAAACACTGAATATTGATTAGAAATTGCGCAGCGATGCCACCTGCTGGCCGAAAGACAATTAGCCCTAGAAAAAAAATAATGTTCCCACTCATCGCTCATCAGGAAATCAAAGCACTTCAAGTGGTGAATATTTCAAAGGATTCAAACTAGTGAGGACAAAATCAATTATTCTAATCGGAGCTGCTACTCTTACCGCCTTTTTATATTTTTATTTTTTTGCTGAGAGCCTAATTCAATTATGCATGTGAGTCTTGATTTATGAAGACATTCATTTTGCGCTCCGCCAGATTTCATCCGCTTTTTTGGGGGCTTGTTTACCTCCGAGGCGGCTGATTAATTGTCGCATAATGTCGTCTCGCATCGCTAAAGACGTCGACGGAGTTGGATAAAGTTTGGGCGCAAGTTTGGCAGCGCTGGCAAACTTTCAAAACGATACGAAAACGACTGCAATCAATCATCATCACCTCATTCATTCAAGTCAAATTTATTTATATATATATATATTGTAATATAAATAAATTGACTGCATCTGTTTGTCAAAAAAAAGAATGCTGGCATTCATCCCAAAAGAACAAAAGTCATCAAAATGTCATGAAATATAATTTGTTACTTGGTTTTCCTGAAAAACGAAGACGATCATTCCATTTTCGAGGGGGTTCGCTTGTAAATGTAACCAACGAGATATCCTCAATTTGGAAGATGAGGAGGGAGAACACTTGAGAGAGGATCAAAAGCTGAAAGTACAAACAAGCGCTTGGCTTGTTTGTCACTGCAGCTTTATTTCAACGCATTGACAAGCCATTTCACTTAAATGCTGTCAATTTGACATACAAAGTGTGTCTAAAAACGCCAACTCTTTTTCTTCTTTTTCAAACATCAGGGCTGAACAAAGAACCCAGATTGCGTCATCTCGGAGAGGGGACGAGCTCCAAAACGTTTCACATTTGTGGACTGTTGGTGCATACCAGCAAGTTTGATGCATTCATTTACTGGTTGTTTTATCACAGACAAATGATTTAGCTTGAATTACCTGACATGTGTACCCCCGCCTTCATCAGTGTCACTGGTGTAGTCGTTGTGATGCGTCCTGATCAGCTGATGAATGAAGTACACGCCGAAACATGTCAGGGAATTCAACCTCAATCATTTGTCTGTGATCAAAGAACCAGGAAAATAATCTACAAGTGAAGACAAAATGAACGTAGTACAACTAAGTTTGATGCATATTTTGGCAGAAGAAATACTTTGCTGGTGATTTCTTGCGTTGACTTTGGCTGTGGTGCTACTGTGTTGGACGAGTGATGCTGCTGCGTATTTGCGTCTAAACGAGGCCCGCCGCCGCCGCCGCCATCGCGGCGCACACGGGCGCTGTCGTCGCCAGCACGTTGGCGCCTCCTTTCCCTCGGTGCCGCTGGCCACCCCGCCGTCGTCCTCCGCCTCCTGATTTGAGCTGGGGACAATCCCACAAAAAAAAAAAAGCTGACTTACAGCTCAAGTTGGAAGAAAATCTATTTTTTCCCCCAACCAGACTCTTAGAAGCCCACTTCTCATTTAAAAATGATATTTGAAGAAATATATAAGTATGGAAATAAATGGTTCATTTCATTCAAATAGGACTGTAACTGTAGGATTTTTTTCCGAATGGCTTATTAAAGAAGTCAGCACCTAAAAATGGACTTGAAATTAGAGCGTGTCAAGTCTTTTTTGTCTACTTGGGGTCGCCATTCTCACACTGGATAAGGTTTCCACAGCAGCTCCTCCTTGCAGTCTGAGCCTTCATTCAGACACGGTCACTTACCGGAAGCGCAGCAGCAGCGCCACCGCCAGGACTGGGCGGCCGCGTTTCCTCCGTGCCGTCCTTGTACATTTTCTTGCCGGCCAGCAACTTGGCCTGCTGCGCCTTCGCCGCCTGCGTGTTGACCGACTGCAGGAGCTGAAAGCGAATTTTTTTAGAGTCGGCGTTATTCAACACGGCCCTTGTGACAGCTCACCTTGGTGATGGTGCCCACGGCTTTGGTGCGGCCCTCCCGGAACACCAGCTTGTGCTCGCAGTGCAGGTACTCGGGCGTCTTGATGAAGCGGAAGTGGACGGCCGCCTTGTCGCCGGTCCGCAGGCAGTCCTTGCTCATGCTTAAGATGGTGGCGGTCTGACGGATGCTGCCGCAGTGGACTGACAGCGGGCAACGGAGAAATACTTCAATGGCATTATTGCGCAAGTCAAGATGATTCCGGAAGTGGCAAAGGCAAGGCAAGGCGGCGCGACCCCCCCGGGCACTCACCCGGGCACTCACTCGGGCACTCACTCACTCACTCACTCACTCACTCACTCACTCACTCACTCACTCACTCACTCACTCACTCACTCACTCACTCACTCACTCACTCACTCACTCACTCACTCACTCACTCACCCATGGCCTGGTAGCGCGGGGATATGGTGGTGGGGTGGTGCAGCACCAGGATCTCCGCCTCAAATTCCCAAGTGGCCTGCGGCATCAGTTTGGGGGACACCATCACCATGCCCTTGCGTATGGACGAGCGCTTGATCTAACAGGGCGAGTTGAAATGAAGAAGGTGGCAGCGAGTGGGCCGGGCTCAGACCTCCTCCCTCTCACCTTCTTGAGCGCAAAGGATGCCGTCTGCCCGCCGCGCACCTCCTTGACAGGCATTCTCTTGCGGTGGATGGACTTGACGGCGATAGGGATGAAAACGCCCAGCGGGTCGGGACCCAGGAGAAGCGTGTCGTTGAGTCGGATCACGCCGCGTAACGTCGTGCCCGACACCACCGTGCCCACGCCCTGGCGAGAAACCAGAGTCAGCAAATAGATGCGATCGTTCCTTCCTGCCACTAGGCGGCAGTAGTGGTCATTGGAAGCTTCCCAGTGTGTTTTTCCCCTCGCACCGGTACGGAATACGTGTCATCGATTTGGAACTCGGCGGGCTCGTCGTCGTTAAAAGCGGTCCTGGACGAGAGCAGGTTGAGGAACATCTTCAGGAGGTCGATGTTCTGGCCCGTCACGTTGGAGATCTGGAAGATGGGACACATCCTGGAAGACAACAGCGGGCACGGCCCATCTTTCAAGTGTTGATAGACACACGGGCAGGGACGGCGCGGCGCGGCGCGAGCTCACCTCTCCGAGCTGAAGTTGGACGCCGTGACGATGACGTCGTCCTTGTTCTGCACCAACACGGGAATCTTTCTGCAGCCGGGAGATTTTAATAGCCGCTGGAGTAATTTCAGGGTTTCTGGAGTCAAGAATAATAATGGGAAGTTGGACCGATAAAAGCTCTGGCGGTTCAGATTTGACCATGCGGAGTAATCTGAAGCTATCATTAAAAAAAAAAAAATCCACGCATTTCTGATCAACCCATTTCGTGTCCACATTTTTGCCTTTTTCTTCTGTATAATTTGCAACTAGTACGTGTATGGATCGACACGAAATGGCTGCATTCCACCAATTGCGCACAAACCACGCCGACGCACCTTGCAGTATGTTGGCCGGACACATGTCGATCTTGGTGACCACGGCAAACACGGGCACGTTTAACGCTAGCGCCAGACCCAGGTGCTCTTTGGTCATGCCCACGATGCCGGCATTGCTGCCCACCTGGAAACAAAAAATGCAGAGTTTGGATCTACGCACGGCACCAGCGAGCGGGAAAACCTTTGATCGGTCAGCAGCCTCACCATGAGCATGCAGAAGTCGGGCAGGTGTCCGGTCATGCCGAAGACGGTGGTCTTCAGGTACTTCTCGTGGCCCGCCAGGTCGATGAAGGTGACCACCTTGGAGGACTTTTCGCAGATCTCGGTCCAGTCCAGGCTGCCGCCGTGGCTGTCGGGCTTGTTGACCACCTGGGGCGAGGCTTCGGAAGGGTGGGTCGACTTGACGAGAGACTTCACCGGGCCGCGTACCGTACCTGTCCCTCGTGGTCGAAGCCCAGGATGTCGTTGCCCACGCTGCTGGTCCTGCCGCTCTCCATCTCGTGCTTGTGCCGAAAGAGCTTCTGGCGCGCGAAGCCTCGACCGTTGTCCAGCTCGCCGTGGGTCAGCACGCCCAGCAGCGTGCTCTTGCCGGCGTCCACGTTGCCCACCACCGCCACTCTGCGCAAACAAACCCGCTTGGCTTGATTTCCGTGGCACCTGCAGCGAAGCTAAACATTAGCCTGGCTCCCACCTGACTTCCAGGAAGTCCTGCTCGCCCACGCGGCGGCGGATGAGGAAGTCGCAGATCTTGCCGCCCACCTCCGTGCGCTCCCTCAGCAGGATGAGGTCGGCCTCCACTTGCTCACACAGCGATTGCACGGTGGCTACCGACGCCTCTGTGTCGCGGTCGCTCAGACCGTAGTCGCCGCCGTCTGTGGAGCACGGCATGGGAAAATCCGCCACGGTGTTACATTGGATCAAGTTGGACAATCTTACCCGAGCCCATCCCCACGACAAAAATGGTCTCGCCGCAGCCTTCGTCGAGCCGCGCTCGTAGGTGTCGCTGCAGCGCGTCGTACTGCTCCCCTGTCGGACTCACCAAGACCATCTGGAAGAGAAGAATGGAGATGAATTATCTGCGTACATCAGCAAAAGAATGATGAGAATCAGCATGGAGTGACAACAATCAGATGGACCAATTTTGCCATTTTTAGTTTCTATATCACAAATGTGACAGGAAAAACAACCATTTGAAATGTCTTTTGGGGGGGAAAAAACAAACTTTTATCATGCGTTTAAAACATTTGACAATCTTAAATCTGTCATTAGCTGACGTGGCCACACTTGCAACTCTGTCCTCGATTCAATGAATTGCCAATCAATACATTACTCATTATGAATGATTGCCCAAGTATGTATGTGCTACAACACCAGGGGTCTCTCGAGTCCGACATGTGGTGTCCCTCATAATTTATCAGGCGAGTGGACGTGTCACTTGTCTCGTATTTCACTGCCAGCACTCAACATGTGACGTGAACATATGGAAAAGTATTGGACAAATACATCCATAACACTGAAAAAGTTGATCATCTGAAGAGGAGCCTGCCTTGTTGCTCAAATCCAAAACATCGTCGGTGCCCTCGGGATCCTCGAAGCTCTCTCCCCCGCATGCATGGACGTCTGCGGCGGCGGCGGAGAAGCCCCGATCCGGGGCGAACATGGAAGCGGGCACCGTGCACTCGGCGGCGGCTACTGGTGCTGCTCCTGTCGTCAGGGACGACGCCATGATTTTCTGTCACGAAAAGAGCATGAGAAGAAGAAGAAAAAGAAAAAAAAAACTTGATAAGCCCACGGCCGCCCGCTTTTAGTCCTTAGCCGCTATTTCGCTTAGTATTTGCTCAAGTTCAGTTAAGTTTAGCCAACGAGCTAATGTTACACACACTAAACAGGATTAAAAACTTGTGGTGTCATTTCATGTCAGTTGCTTAGTCACTGATTAATGTCCAAACAGTTGACGAATCGACACATAAGTATTTTTGGACTACTTTGGGTTTGAATGGAGGCATACTTAAAAAAAAAAAGTTGTTAGCTACCTGCTTTAGCTTCAACTTGTTTACTAGCTTGGATCGAGTGCCAGTGTGAGTTGGGGGCTAAAAAACGCCTATGGTAAAGATTAGCTCACACCATTGGCTGAAATATCCTTGGGTAACGCCCACTGTCTTTGGGATCAGCCAATGAGGTGTAACGTGAAATTCAGACTTTTCGGCGCATGTTTGTTGACAGTTGCGTGCGCGCTTGACAAAAAAAAAAAAAAAAAAAAAAAACAGGAGTAAAAAAACTAGATAATGAAGTGAAACAAAAAAAGTGACCACATAGTACCTTTGGGTGACGCCCAGCATTTTGAGGTTGGTGTCTCTGGCTTGTACGTGACGTCAGAAATCCGCCGACCGCCTTTCAAGCGCACCAATGTGAAGCAAAATTTAAAAATAGCAATTGAAAAATAGTACGACAAAAATTCAAGCTTTACCTATTTTCCAACAATACTGATTAGACTCATTGTTTCATATTGAATTTTATTTGAAGTATCTAGCCTGTCACTTTATTTCATTGACTTAAACCCAATAGTGTATGTAATGTAATACTTTTTCTTGACTTTGACTGGGGCCTGGTTGGCAGGAAAATGTTTTTTCTACCTCGACACTTCATGCCCCCCACCCCTCCCACTTCCCACATCACCTGCGCTATATAAACCTCAGAAGCGGCCATCGCGGTCTCTTGTCACTCGAGTCACGAGCCGCTCAAGAACACCAAGCAGCCAAGATGGTAAGTGGTCCACTCGTATTCATTTCGGGCATTCCTCGTTTTGATTTTCTCTAATAATTCATCTTGAATTAAAAAGGAATGACGTTCCCTTTTCCATAACATAGGCTCCGTTGAAGGAAGTAACTGTTCATTTCCCAATGGTGATGCTAATCTCAACGGTTCTCTCATCGTGCGCTTCATTTTCCATCCACCCATTTCATTCATTCAAACATTGTGAGGTGGATGATCTAAAGTGTTGAACTGTCAGTAAAAATTCATTGTAAATACTCCCCGATAATTAGGAAAGACTGCATAAAGCCGTAGATCCAATCTTATATGTGAGTGCGGTCCAAGAAACAGCAAAACAATCAATCAATCAATCCGTCAAATATATAAATAAAGCATGAAATATGTTATAAGCCTGGAAAGACCCAATGTAAGCTAGTATATATATTGTTATAGGTGGAGCACAGATGGTTTATGTCTTTATGGTTTTATGTGATGCGGTGTACAAACGGCAAGTTCCTGTTTCCAGAGATGATTATGTGGTGACCTGGTTGATCATCAACACGGATGATAAGAACACCTTGCGTAAATATTAGCGGACAGTAGAGTTGAATTGTTGCCCTGAGCACGCGGGCATTGGCTCAACTCATGTGAATAGAAGTAGAATCCGGGTTAAGGTGAAGAAAATGCACTGTCCGTCTGTCCATCCATCCATCCATCCATCCATCCATCCATCCGTCTTTGTCCATCACAGAAAGTCATGGGCATGAGCTTTAAGGAAGGGCAGGAGTTCAAGATCCGTGTCAAGCCCAAAGATGACTGCAACAGGTCAGTCCCCCGAACAATCGACCGGATCCAACACAGTCGCTTCGGCTTCACGTCTTTTCACCATCTTTCAGATTCAGCATCAATATCGGCCACGACTCGGACAACATCGCGCTGCACTTCAACCCGCGCTTTGACCAGAGTGCCATCATCTGCAACTCCATGTCGGGAGGCTCCTGGGGCGACGAGCACCGCGACGACAACTTCTGCTTCTCCCACGGCGAGGAGAGCAAGGTACCGCACGCAGTGGTTTTATTAGCCTGTCGCGCAACTATGCTAGGTCAAAAGCCACGTGATCACACCCTACTTTATTGGGCCATAAAAAGCCCTTTCAAAAGCTACAGTCTCATTTCACATTTCCAAGTTCAGTAAGGACTTTTTTTCCCCCTTGTCTTCCAGTTCTACATCAACTTCAACAACGAAGAGTTCATCATCAAGTTGCCCAACGGCTCCACAATTACTTTCCCCAACCGGCTGGCCGACGTCAAGTACAATTACTTTGATGTCGCTGGCGAGGCCAAGATCGTCGGCATGAAGATCAAGTAGAGAGTCGGTGGAGGAAAAAAACCCTAACGTGACTCATCGTCAACCATCCTGGCTCTCCTGGACAGCTTGGGAGGATGTCTTTGACCTTGGAACCATCTTGTAATGACAAGAAAACGCCACAAGAGGAAGTCAGACAACGGCCTGGTTCAATAGTCGACAGGTTTGTGAATAAATACGATTAAAATTGGACAAAGTCTTTTGGTTTTTTTTTGTTTTTTTTACACACAGGTCAATCGCAACATAGTTATTGTTAAAGTCAATCATTTAACTTAATTTACTTTCAAATTAAAAGCGGGATTAAAAGTAATAAATGTGTCAATGTTGTGCCCAGTTTTGGCTCCATTTTAGGGAGTAGCTGGGAAAAGGCTACCCTGGAGGGCTTATTCAGTCGTGTTTGCGTTACGTGACAAAACAAACCTGAGAGAAAAAAAAAACAACCAATGGGCCCGTGAGATAATTAGCAGGAGGACTCCAAAGAGTGGGGAGAGGCCGAGGAATGTAGCACAGCGTGATGACATTCCCGCAAAGAAGAATGTATGTGGGAAACTCAAACACCACTTCAGCAATCTAATTTAATCGGCAATATTTTTCGTCACAGAAATGAACAGTAAAATGTTACATTGCAAAAAATAGATATATAAAAGTGACTCATTTTGCAAGATTCTGAACTTTTTTTGCCGGTTGTCAGTCTTGGGATTGAAATAGATGAGGTAAGTCAACTCAAGAGAGTTTTCAAGCCTTCAATGGGAGTCCCGAGGGGGCGGGCTTTCGCTCATCTGGATCCTGCTGCCGCTCACTGTGGACTGGCTTTTGTGCGCCAGGTAATCCTTGTAGTTTCTGGTGAGCAGCGTGTAGAGGAAAGGGTTGACGCAGCTGTTGCCGTACGTCAGACAGGTGACAAAAAAGTTGACGTAGTTGTGAGTGGCCGGGGACAGAGCCTTGAGGGACTCCGGCGAGAAGAGCTGAGTCAGCTGCCAGCCCCAGAAGGGCAGGAAACAGGCCCAGTAGGCCAGCACAATGCTGAAGATCATGACGGCCACACGCTGTTTGAGGCCTCGCCGGCGGGCCGAGCGTCCCGCCAGCCGGGCCTGCGTGGCCCAGTAGCGCCTGGCGAGGCCCGCGTACAGCGACACCATGACCAGACCCGGGACCAGAACGCTGGTCAGGAACAGGACGCCCGCGTAGGCCTTGAAGGCCTCCCGGGTCCACGTGGGGAAGCACATCCGCTTCACCACGCCGGCCGGAGACGGCTTGTCCCGCTTGAGTCGGATCATGACCATCATGGGCAGAGTGAGCGCGAAGGCCGTGGCCCAGATGACGGCCGCCGCCGTCTTGCGGCTGCGCGGGGACGAGTCGCGGGCGCTCATGGGCCGCGCCACGGCGCGGTAGCGCTCCAAGCTCATGGCCGCCAGGATGAAGACGCTGGCGTGCATGGTGAGCAGGTCCAGACTGAGCAGCACCCGGCAGCCGGCGTCCCCGAAGAGCCAGTCGTGGGCAAAATAGGTGACCACCACAAAGGGGATGGTGGACAGGTAGAGCAGGTCGGCCAGCGCCAGGTTGGCCACGTAGATGTAGACGGAGCCCGTGCGGCGCAGCGCCGCCGAGCGCGTGATGGCCAGCGTGTACGCGTTGCCCGCCGTGCCCAGGAGCCACATGACCGTCAGGGTGGCGCCCAGCAGGGACGTCACCCACAGGCCGGCGCCCTCTGAGGGGCCTCCCGACGACGCATTGCTGCCATTGGAGTTCATTGCCGCTTCGAATCGGATGACGTCATCTGGGATGAAAATGCTTCCGAGAAAACCTGCACACTAAATCCTACATGCAAAGAAATAGCTTGTAAATATGGGTTTTCATTGAGCAATGTCATATGGTGATAATTCCCATTCATTTTTTTCATAGAGTCGTTTTACTGCAGTTGCCTTTTTTTTTCATTTGCAAACTTTTTTCAAATTCTACACTTTGCAATAGTGAGCATTCTACACAGTGAACGACAAGATAACAATGACACCGTCAAAAAGTGCGAGGAAAATCACCGTGGCGGCGGCAAGCGCGACGAGTCCCGATCATGTCCGATTTGTGGCTTCGTCCGTGCAATCTTGTGGCCCCGTCCGTCACCTCATGGGCTGCGTCTCCGCTTGACTTTTGTCGCTCGCTCGCTCGGGTGTTGAAGCGCCGTTGCTGCACCGGCCCCCCGCCCGCCCACCCGCAGCTCACCAGCACCAATGGCAACTTTGGGACAGCCTCAACTCTTTGTTGAAATATTTCGTTGAGTATTCGAGGAATGCACACCGCATAGATTGAGTTTGCAAGGGTTAAAAACAGGTAAAACAAACCTCCCAAAAAGTTGTATTAGCGTCATGACTTTTTTTTTTTTTTTTTTATGAAACAATGGTTTTATGTTATTCACTGCGCTTGCTCTCGCTCGAATTCCATGTTAAAGCTGTCCCAACTCCAAAATTACACGTTGCGGCTATATTTAAATTAAATACGAACATAATGCACGATTGAAAAGAAAACATGTTTTAAATATTTGATTCTCTGGCTAATAATTAGGAACAGGGACCGCACCCCAAACAAATGTAAAAGCCGAGAAACTGCTTTATTAAGTTTGACTTATTAATATGTTTACAAATAAAATGTAAGAGCAACTCCTCCAAAAAGTAATACAAAAAAATCTAAAAAAAAAATGGGGAAAGACTTAAGGGTTTAAAAAGAGCCACTAGGTGGCACTGTTGAACGCGAGCGATGAATGGACCACTTTTTGCCTTTTATCGCCAGTCCGCTTTTTTTTTCCTTAACACCAAAATGTTAATGGGCAATCCGCTGCTGGGTCAATCAATGTCTGTGCTTCAACAAAGCCTCCACTGGAAAGAGAACACAAACGTCCAAAAATGAGCTGATATATCATATTTCAACATTTGGCGACAATTGGCTCTTACTGGTGTACTCCTGGGGGGACATCTGAGCGCTCATGACGTCATTGAAGAGCTTGAGCCAGTCGTGCTGCTCGGCCTCCGACTCGCAGGTGAACAGGAAGCAGCGGTCGGGCGTGACGATGGTGATGCCGTGCCGCCAGGCGCCGTTGCAGTAGGTGCCGGCGGGTAGGCCGGCCGAGACGCTGTAGTGCTCCTTGCTGCCCAGGAAAACCTCGCCCTTGGCGAAGGCGTCCTGCGAAGGCAAAACAGGCTCACAGCCGACTGCTTCGAGAAAGGCAGTCGAGGGAAAAACAGCAACATTTGCAAAAACATTGCGCATTTAGCTCAAAATGCTTTTCTCACTACACTTCTGTGACTTTGCCATTTTTTTTTCCAAAATCGGTTTGCAAAAAGAAAATCCAACACAACGTCATATCGTGAAATGAAAATTGGATGAAGTGTGTTGTTGGCCTACCAGAGGGTCCTTGTAGTACATGAGTCGTCGCTGGTCCAAAGTGAACCAACGTTTCTTGAAGCCTTCAGTTTGCTAGCAAAAAGGCAACCAAAAACAATAACATCAATCGGAACGCAGCCTTTTTTGTCATTTTACATTTCAAGTTTGCCGGCAAACGTTTAGCGCCGAGCTCGTCGAAGCCCGAATGGAACATCCGGAAGTGGTTTTTTTTTGGTCTGGCACATAATGGCGTCTTTACATCGACGGAGGGGGAATCTGAGTTTGAGTTAAGTGGCGGTTCAGGTTTCTCAAAGGCCAAATGTTGTGCAAGTCCTCTCAGGTTGGACTCGCTTGCTAGATGAGCGACACAGTCCAAATTCTTGTGCAATATGAAGAGTTGACCTACCCTGGGACCCGTCTTCTCCATGTAGCCCTCCTTCAGGAAGTTGCGGGTAAGTTTGGGGACCAGCTGAGAAAAAAAACAAAAAGTTGTTTTTTGGAGGCAAAATGGCTGCTTCAGGCCAAAACGGATGACTTCCTGTTCAACTTGGGCCTTGAGACTTTTTCAAGCGAAATGCCCACCCAGCCACCCAATTTTGTGCAAATAAGTCAATTGTTGTTGTCATTTTCCAGCTGTCCCAATGAATTCATCTTGAAAATGGCCAACTTCCTGTTCAATTTTGCCTATGTGTTCCCACAAGTTTATTTGGCGCGTCTTGACAGGTCCACTCATGGGGGCGCTATTGAGCGCATACAGACCTCGGCGTCCGTGGCTCCGGGAAAGGCCACCTTCATGTAGTGAAGCTGGACGGCTCGGATGGAATTGAACCAGTTGACGATCTCCTGCAAGGACGAGGCGAAGAATCAGGCCCAAAGCGCGAACCGCCCTGCCCCGCCCCGCCCCGCTAACGGTGAGGCGGACCTTGCCGCTGTCGTGGTAAAGGAAAATGTTGCGGGTGCTGTAGTCTTTGAGGTACGTGATCTGCAGGCCGTTGGGGTGGCCGATCTTGTCGGGCTGGAAGGTGGCGTTGATGCTGTCCACCTTGATCACCGCTTTGGGCTCCTTGGCCTGCAGCCAGAGCACAGCTCAAAAAAGCCATCTCAATCCTTGCCAGAATAAAGTTGGATTTTTTGTCATATGGCATGCACGTTTGCTTACATCGTGCTTGGTGAAGTACTTGAGCGTGCCCTCCCTCTCGGAGAGGACGAATCGCCTGCTGAGGAACTGCCCGTTGTCCCGCCCCCTTTTCATCAAGGCGCCGTCCCTGGTGGCTGCGGGGCCAAAGGTCATGCTAAGCACTGCTGTCACTTCTCTCCCAAGCTCAAAATAAGCATTTCATGACCACAAACATTGTCAAAATTCTCATGATTGCTACTTTTTAAAAATGGATGCAATATTAGAATTTTCTTTTTAAAAACGCCTTGATTTTTGCGCGTTGGCTTGCCTTCCTCATAGGTAAACTTGTTGCCGGGTTGGCTGAATTCCTTGCGCTCGTACTTTGCTCGTATCCATTGCTCCTTCAGGACCCTGATGGCATGAAAGCGACGTTACGCAGCATCAGAAAGCAAGCGCGAGCTCCTCACAAATCCGTCATTGGCAAATGTTGACTTAGCACGCTAGTAACAACGCTAACTCTCTCGCCGAACGATTGCCGACAACGTCTGTACTCACTGGCAGTCTTTGTGCGACGGCTTGTAATAGTAGACGGGAACGGCCGCCTCGTATTTGCTCTTCATCCGCTCGTTTCCCTTCTCCGCCATGAACTGTCCCGCAAAAAATAAAAAGGCAAAACAATATGAACGTGGACGGAGATGAATAGATGGGAAATGGTGTCGTTACCTGGATCTCGTGGTCCTCCCAGTGGGAAAGACTCAGAGACTTGACCTTGCTGACGTCGAGAATGTTGCGGTGGATTCCGGAACAGGCCAGACAGATGAAAACCCCCAACGAGGTGGAACCCCAGTCGGGATCTGCATGCAACAGACAACTCAGAGAAGGAAGGAGCCCAAGCTCTGCCCCCCCACCTCGAAATATGTTTTGAAAGCCAAAGTGTTATGTGTCCAAAATGAAGTTTCAGCTTTTGTAACAGGTTTTCTCACGATGCTCGTCACATGGCACCTTTTCCAACCAAAGCAAGTGTTTGAACTTGAAGCTTCATTGTCAAGCTTGACCAAATCTGGCGTGTCGGCTTGGACTTAAAGCTAAGACGTAATCAATGTGACGCAAACGTACTCCAGTGTCCATTTTTCAAGAAGGTGACGTGGTTTTTTTGGTCTTCCACCCACCAGCAAATATTTCACCGTCTGGCCTAAATATTTCCTTCAACGCCCATTTTGAAAGGCAAATCTCATTTTGATGTGGAAGAAAACGGAGGCTTCCTCGGCATGCCTGCACATATGAACCCAGGAGGGCGTGTGCAGCGTGTCCGGACTCGCACTAAACTTGAAATCCTTTTGGTGTTTCCACGTCGCATAACCCCCCTAAATGTTTTCCCACTCCAAAATGTTTTCTGGCAAGAAAAGTCACACAAGCGTTAGCAGAAAGAGAGTTGTGCTTCTCACCTGCTGCCCCGCAGTCTGCACAGGTGCCATTTCCTGGCCTCTGCAGGATTTCCCTGAGTGCCCGAGCGGACATGGTGGACAGACAAAAGTTTCTTCGTGCTAGAAGACAGAGAGAAACAAATGACGGTGGTCTGTGCAGGATGGTGGTGGTTGGGTCGGGGCGGGGAGGGGGGATTCTCCCAAGGTGTGTCTCCTCCTGGCTCCCCCGCCGGAAGTGCGCCTGACTGGACGAACACGATGACAAAGTCCTCACAGGGGACGCGCGTCCATGCTGGAGAGATGATGGCTGCGTAAATTCCACCAATGACGCAGCCTGTGAGCGCGCGCGCGCGCGCGTGGGTGGGTAACCCGATACCGTACAAGGAAGTGCATTGCAAAGGGTTGCAAGACTTGCTCCCCCCTCCCTCTGCTTCCCAACATGCATGTTGCACCTGAGGCCCAACAAGAATTTCAAATATATAAATAAACAACTTTAAATGTAAAACGATTCAATAGTGGGCCTCAAAGATGAAGTTATGCATAAACTGATAAATGATCCGTGCATCTCTTTGATGAATGGTTTGCTACCTGGTACATGTACAGCCGCCCCTGTCCGGCCACGTTCGGGATCCTTTGAGCCATCAGTAAAAATGAATGAATACCCTAGCCTAGCACTAGACTTCCTTTCTAGATGTCTTTCAGGCACGAATCCCTTTTTGTTAGTGCTTTACTTTTCCACGACACCACACTTCTGCTTTTCCCGTCACCTGACCAAAAGTCACCAATCAGGAGCTAGCAGTTTAGGCGGATGCAAGTGAATGAATAAAAGTGTAAATCATTTTCAAACAGGAATTTAGATATGTATTATAACAAATTAGCTTAATTTTCATACATTTCCAAACCTTACACGAGTACACTATGTAATATCACATGCGGCCAATAGGGGGAGACAGCGCACCATGTTTGGATTTCAACGGTGTCCGCGAGGCGCATTTATACATATAGATATAAATCATCACTGTTTATCATAGGACGACATTTTTACATCATCAATACAGACACATATTGAAGGAAATGAAAGGCACAGACAGTCCTGTCAAGCCATGAAATCACTTTAGATTCACACGATCAAAAGAAAGGCCCAAATCGATCAAACTCGTCTTTCATTCAGATTAAAAACATGATTTATTCCGTTTATGAGCTGTCACAGCGTCTTCATACGGAGGAAATGACATGATTCTTTTCCCGCTTAGCGAATCAGCTTGAGTGTCAGCTAACACATCCATGGTTCCAATCCAAGCTGTTGTCAGCTGTTATTCAATGAGAAATAGGAATCCGTTTTTGCTGCCCGCCCGAGCATCCTTCCCTCTGGATGATCCACCTTCACCCTGCGAGGCGGAGCGTTTATTTATTTGTTCATGCTGCTGGTGGAGGGCAAATTACTGGTCGTCATCTTGGTGGTGGGCTGAGGCTTAAAGCCGATATGATACTTTTTTTTTTAATATATTGCATGCGTGGCAAGCCTACGGTAAGCGCACCGCGTGGGTGTGACGAGGCGGATATCTTTGACCCACCCGTACGTGGTGAGGGGCCAAGTGCCAAGCTTCCTTTGGATTTCAAAGACTGACCCTGCGGCAACCTTGGGAGGAAATGCAGTGGGATGGACCACTGACGTTGGAGTTTCCAGAAAGCTCCGCCTCAAAAGTCAGACGGACGGACGGACGGACGGCGAGAAAATCACCTCGTGCTTGCAGATGTCGCGTGTTGAAACCTAGCTGGATGAGTCTGCACTAGAAGTTTTAAAACATTTTTTAGGAAAAGCATTGTCGGGCCATGAGAGCGACTAATGACTTGATCCAAAGCATCGAGGGAGCGAAATAACAAGGCGGGCGAGCGAGCGATCGACTTTGACTGGCAGTTGTGGGCGAGCCACGGGCCTCCGTCGCCGTGACAACCGGAAACTGCGCGCGCTTGTCAAAACAATCTTTGCGTGGAGCGCGAAGGCAGCTCGCCCGCTGAGCTCGTGGATGACTCCACTTAACTCATGACTTGATATTCGAGACGATAGCAAATGTCAGAGAACAACACATTTCAGCACCACCAGTGTGCTGAAATAGAGAAGGACGGAACTTTGAACTGGACACGTGAATGCTCCGATGAAAAGGATGTTCCAATCAACGAGCGACTTAGGCTCCTGGTGGAAGTGCCGACTCGAGGAGTGGACGTTAGACACTTTTACGCTAGGCCTTCTAGGATTTTCCTGCACTTAAAGATCTTGAAATACTCCCTATATTAAAACTAATCAGAACCGAACCATAAAATAAAAACAATTGCCAACTCAAACGAATTCAACTGTAAAAAAACAAAATGTAGCGTCATATAAAAGGATTCCAACGCTGCAAGTCAGAAAGCGTCTTGGACATGAAAATGGCGATGATGAGCTCACGACCCGATCCGTCCCAGCCCAGCCCGGCTCGCAGGTCTCGTACGGACAAGCTCTAATTGGCGGCGGAGGTCTCTCCCGTTCATGTCTTCTTCTTTCCTCTCGACCTGGCGAGCATCTGCTTCATTAGCGGCCCGCATCTGCCGGCCGGCCAGCCGACTTTCACCAAAATGACGTCGTCCACGTTTGATTCTGAAGACAGAATGCTGCTACTTCATTCTGATCGAGTGCTGACTGGAACTAGAACGTTTTTTTCTGGTGGATGAATTTGCACCATCAAGTCTCTGAGAAGGTCCAAAATGCTTCTGTTGTGCTGCCCTGGTCCTTACTAGAACCAGCAGGGCATGTTTTTGTTTTCATAATATAATACCATTTTCACAATATTTTTTTTAAATATACACGTGTAGTTTTTTCTTTTTATAATATAATATTTCTCCAATATTCTTTTTAAATAAACGCGGACGGTGTCTGGAATGATGCCTCGGAGACGCTCAGCTGCTGAAAAGCTCCTTTTATATGACACCAGAGTGACATTCAGGAAAACAGAACGGCACATGCAATTTGGGGGAGGTGGGATACACATCACATGTAACAATGCCACCCTTTCTGTGACCTTTCAGTCTGGCATTTGAATCCAATGACATAAATATGATCTCCATTCCCCGAGCTCTACTACAAGGACGTATTGCATATCTCCAACGTGGTGGAGGCAAACTCGATGCTATACAATATTTAATACTTGCAAAGTCTCCGCTACAAAAACACATCTCTGCGTCATGCATACATGTACGGCTCACAAAAAAAAAAAAAAAACGCGGCGAGACCGCCGGACTCTGTACCAGACCCGACCAGCCAACGGCAACAACGGACAAGGCAAAGCGGAGTCAGAGTTTGCTCGGCGCCGCTTGCCGTAGTTGATTTGCTTTGTTCTCTTGCTACACGCCGGCAGACCTGAGTCAGATGAGCTGTTTGGTCATTTTCAGCAAAAAAAAAAAAAGAAATCTATGTCTTTGCACTTTTTGATTTGTGCATCCAACAACATTGCAGCTCTGCTTATCTTTTATCAGGTGATCAGAATTGATTCCAAAGCCAATTTCCATAACATGTCCCCTTTCAAAAGCACTCAACTCAATGGGCAAAGATGTCAAACTAGGCTGGAAAGCTCAGCTGGGATGGAGCCTGGGAATTCCAGGCCCACCAAGGCTGACAGTACGTACGAAGTACATATTTGGCCCGTGCCGGCACTCCGCCATTTTAGCCCTTTTGGTGCACCGCATGTTTTTGTTTTGTAATCAGTCGTCTACATTCAGACACTAGCAGCTCCAAAGTCCCGTTTCCACCAAGCGGCGCCGAGGTACGGTACCAATGCAAATCCATTTGGGTTTTCGGGGTCAAACGTCTCGACGCGCCCACCGAGGAAGTCACGCGTACCGACAAATAATCATTCCTAACCGTGAAGGAAGTGAAAGGTACAAACTTATGACTCATCCAATGTCGCAATCGGTGAGGACACACAAGTTCTGGTTTTTGGTCTTCACCTGACCGCCAAGGGAACAAAAGGTGGCAACATCATTGATACCAACTCCAAATTCCCAAATTTGGCTTTGTGGCACTCAAAGCGCCAACGTTGTCCAGAGTCTCGACCTAACCATGAAGCTAGTCAAACAAACTGACGTAGTAGTGAGCTAAACAACTGGAACGGGCTCACTTTCAGATCCAACAAAATCCCAAGACCCGTTTCCAGCAAGCAGCCGTACGCTTTGCTCTTCCTTTGTCCTAAATGTCGGCCAAAAGTCAAACACGGGTCTCAATGTCGACAGTGCGTGGCCGCTTGTGGGAAAGGTGTCTTTGGAAGACAGATGCACACACAAGATCGCAGACCAGAACCTGGTAATGTCCCAGACCCGACAGAACGCACTCGTCGGTCAATGCTGTTGTCACCAGAAAAACGTGGACCGGCCACGAGGCGGTTCTTCCCCTTCCGGCGAGCGTCGGCAGGAGGTCCTAGAAGCTTCGGCGACATTTTCCCCGTCATCTTCCGGAGCCCGATTTCCCCGAATGGGGAAAGACAGGTCGCGCTTTCGACGACCGATCCCGAGCAGTCGAGTGACGGAGAGCAGACGGTTCAAAGACGAGAGAATTGGGTCATCACAGAACGAGTTCTGACACGATGGGAGGAGAAAAAGGTTTCATCTGTTTTTGCGGGAGTTTGAGTCTCTTTCCAGGCTGCTTTTTGCGTTCGTCTGCTGACGGCTCAGCGAGAGGCCCGCCTCTTCATCCTGCTGGGGGTGGAGTCCTTTCGTGGGCGGGAGGTGGGGAGTAGAGTCGTACTTCTCATTTTGGACCCGAGTGACATTGGACGGGTGACCCCGAGGTGGAGAGATGCCGAAGCCGAGGCCTTCTTGGAGCGCCGCCCTCCCTTCGGGACTGCCGGCGGCCGATGACGAGTCGCTCTGGGACGGGTGCTGCGGACAGACAAACTTGAGTTTGCGTCAAGTCCGAACAAACAATCCGTAATGTGACCTTGAGCTCAGCGATACCGTTCCATCCTAATGAGCAAACACAATCATTGTGCAACTAACCAATGAGATAAGACAAGCTGACAAACAAACAAGCTAACAAACAAAGTGAGAACCAAACTAGCCAACAAGCAAGCAAATTGCGCAACTCACCAGACATCACGCGGATGACCAACAGAAGACTGACGTAAACTAGTGAGTAAACAACCAAGCTCGCTAGCTAGCTAAATAACCAAAGCTAATCAAGCAACACAAGGCACAAATGAAAACAATTCATCAACAAATGAAATTGGAGCTTTAAAATATCCGATCTACCAAATATTACGGAACTGTATTTTTCTTCTGATCCTAGTTTGTTTTGTATGCTACGCCGTTTAAGCTTCACGTACGAGCACCCCGCCGCCCCCCAACGCAAATATATAGAGGGCAGAGATGGAGAGATTGGGGCAAAAACAATCAAAAGAAGAAGGGAGGAAAGAGCTCTCCACAACAAAGAAGAACGCCCTCGTGACGAGATTAAGGAAAAACATGATAACCGGAGAGAAGAATGGCAAAGCGAGCGCCAGCCAAGACCGACAAAGCTGAGCGGCAGCCGTGCTAATTAGCTCGGCACCGAGCGCTAGCGGATCACAGATGCACTGAGCTTTACAAAGCCGCCAGGTAGAGAGCGAGCGAGCGGGCGTGAGGGAGGGAGGGAAGGAGGGATGGGTCGCCATGGATACACAAGAACGAAAAAAGACCGGCGGCCCTTTGTTCTTGTTTCAGGCCCACGCCGGCGGAGGGAAGCCACCCCATGCGCATGGATGCATGCGGCTTGCATGCTCTTCAAGCTAAGTTGGTACATGCCGCGCTAGTTGGGGAGGCTACTGGGCCAGTTAGGCCCAGGACTCCATCCAAATGGAAATTTGCACCTGGATGAACACGTCTGCACAATTTCCGGGGTGAATTTCTGACCCCGGAAGACTTTGGTGAAGATGTCAATTCATCCATCCATTCATTCATCCGGTCTTAATACCCGTGAGTGCGTGGACCCGTTGTTTGCTCCGGGTGAGCGGAGGGACGCCCAGGAGGCCAACCGGGACGGAGGCCCGTCTCCGGGGCCGGCGGCAGGGTGAAAGAAGTCAGCCGGGAGGTAGAAGAGCGGCGAAGACCCCAGGCCTCCGTCCACGCCGCCGAGGCGCTCACCTGCAAAACGCAATCCCAGTCGGCTTTTCGGGTGCTCTTGGCTGAGTTTTCTTGCTTTTCTTTGATTTCATTGCTTCAAACTGAAATCACCATTTGGAACCTTCTCATCCCTTGACGGAATATTGTGTAGTTGTGACGCTCTACGGCACCTGTGCAATGCGCCGGGCTTTGTCGTTCCACTGAGGGCGGACGGACGCTGGTCTCGAAAAGCTGGTGGACCGCTTCCTCTTTGTCTTTTCCTCCGGAAGGAGCGGAACCAGGGAGCCCCTCGTATTGCCCCTCGTTTGGCAACTCACCTGAACTGTGGGAGTCGCCGCCACTGCTGCCGCCCTGAAGGAGAAGAGCCACCGTGATGATGGAGACTTTTATGTGTGTGTGTGTGTGTGTGTGTGTACCTGGCTTCCTCCGATCAGCATCTGGTAGCCGGCGTGTTCATCCAGGCTGAGATCATCGGGCAGTGCTGTAGACGATGATTTGTCAGACAGCTGCTCCGACATCAGTGAGGTCCGCTCCACCTCCGCCAGACGGACCTGAGAACCCCGGCACCGTCAGCCCCTGGATGTGTGTGTGTGTGCGAGTGTGTGTGTGTTTACCTCCTGCGTGTGCCCGTCACAGTCTTTACAAACAGGAGAGTAATGATGGAAGACAGAGCCAGACAGGTTGTCAATCATGTCCCCTTCCATCGAGTCTTTAATCAGCAGAGAAACACTGTCCAGCCACTGGCTCTCCTGTGACACCCAAATAATGGAAGCAGGCCCGGCCGGGCGAGCGCTTTTACTCCAGCAGCGGCAATGACGCTAAATAATATCATTACCTGAGCAGGAGAATAAAGTCGACATCTGTGGTTGGTGTGTCCGTCCTGAGGAGCGGCACCGCCAGACCCTGCGTCCTTTGGCCCCGCCACGGAAGGTCCGCCCGGGTCCCCGACGGCGGCGGCGGCGCCTACCGCGCCGGTGGCCCCCGCGATGGCCCCGATGCCTCCCATCATGCAGCACAGGCCGCCCTGGGCCAGCTCCAGCTCGATCTCGGCGTCCATCTCGGCGTCCTCCTGCGCCTCCTTGTTGGAGTCGTCCAGGTGTTTCATGAGCACGGCGACCACCACGTTGATGAGGACAAACTGAGCCGTCAACACGAAGGACACAAAGTACAACGGAGAGATGAACTGGAGCCCCGCGTGGCAGCCGTAGTCGCTGCTCGGACGCCCCGGCGGGCACTCGCGGAGGGTGTCCTGAGGAGAAGAGGAAAGATCGACCATCAATTTCATTGGATGCAAAGTCCCGTGTTAGCAGAACGTTAGCGTCACATGGCTGAATTCAACCCAGTGGGGAACTGATATTAGCATTGGTTCAGCAAAGTTCCTTTCGAGCATCTGTAGCTAATGTTATTACTCAAACCGCAAACTGATAAGTGTCATAGCTATCGTTAGCGTCATACATGCTTCTGTTAGCATTGCTAGCTAATGATAAAGTTGAATGTCAATTGTTACCACAGAGGCTTTATAAAATGTAAACCTTCATGATGCCGTTCCAGTTGTCGCCCGTGGAGACCTGGAAGAGCGTGAGGAACGCCATTCCAAAGTTCTCAAACGTGGCGTGACGGCTCATGCCCTCGCACGGATAGTCAAAGTTGCACACTGAGGATGGAAATTTTGGATCAAAATCTTGACAGCGTCCGTACGGGCCGTGGTACTTCTTACCCAGCTCTCCAAAGAGCTCCACGCCGAGAGCAGCGTAGATGAAGAAGAGCAGCATGAACAGCAGGCCGAGATTTCCAACCTGACGCACACAATCCCGATCATGTCTGTCACCCTGCAGCAACTCAAATCTTGATGGCAGTTTTCAAACTGCAACTCTACGGTGAAGTTTTCCAAAAGTAAGAACATTTTCTGTTGACCCGACGTTTCTCGGGAGAACCTCCTCGGACAGTGGCCACCGATCGTTCTGTAAATGTTAATCAATTTCCGGGAGTTCCCGCAACTGCTCACCTGAGGCAGAGCTTGGACGACAGTATCCAGTAAAGCTCTCATCCCGGTGGCCATTTTAAGCAACTTCAACACTGCAGAGGGAGAACACACACACACGCACGCACGCACACAAAGTGGAAGATTACACACTGGCTAGAAAAGAGCAACCGGGACCAGAGAGATTACGAGCGATTGATCAAAATGGGCACTCTCCAATTCCCGCAGGCCCAATTTCTAAAAGCTACCAACGGCTAGCGGGAAGAGAAACAGTCGAGGGAATTAGTGGAAGTTTTTTTAAATTCACTTTTAAAAAGGAGACTTTTATGTATATATATTCCATTCTTAAAATGACGACTTTATAAAAAGAAAAAAGCCTTATCATTATGACCTCAAAACATACAATTGTTCACTTCAGGTAAGTGTCAAATTTAGCACAACATCCAAGATAAGCTAACGTTTCTTTTTTAATATGCATAAACAGCACCAAAAAAATGGCGGGATCAGTCAGGGAAGGAGCTAGCGGGTGAGCGCGCTAACACGATCTCCCGCAGGCCCAGACAGACGCTAAACATTAGCGTGGGTGATAAAACCGCAAGATGGGTCGCCGGTTAGCCTCCAACTAGCCATCAAACCGCCACCCGGCTCGCTCATTAATTACCGCCAGCTGCCGTTTGATTAGCGCGCGGCGGCCCCGTTCTGCGCAAAAAGGTCGCGGGGGGATCACGTGCGATGGCCGTAATTATCTCTTATCCAACTCATTTCCGAGTTAAAGCGGCAAAGCCCGCCGGGCCCGGACGCCGATTGCCAACTCGGTTGGGAATTGAGATGCTAATGCGGCAGATGTAACAAAAGCACAATGTCAGTTAATCCCGCTAGACCTGAGCTCAGTGAGCATCCAAGATTTCTCACATTTGTTCCAACAGAGCAGAGAAGAAGAAGAAGAATATGTCAATGTGTCATGTGTGTGTGTGTCTACCTCTCGCTATCCTGAGCACCCTCATGATCCTGATGATGGTGGGATTAATAGGGAGGGAGGCGTTGATCTCAATCTCCTCTAACGTGATGCCCATCACAGACAGCAAGACGATGGCCAGGTCCAACTGGTTCCACCTGCAGGGACACACCTGCTGTCAACTTCATCAGAAGTAGCGGCAAGTGGATTGCGAGAGTCATCCAGGTTAGAGGCTGAGGAGCTCTCTCTTTCCATTATGTTCATTCCCCCAATGAATATTAATGCTAACGATAGCATCGCGCCCGAGGGCCGATTCTCCGCTCATGAATATTTAGGCCCGTACGGCGAGGGCGCCGTCGCACCCGCCGAGGACCCGGGAGCTCTTTACCTTGTCATCATTTACCAAAGAGATGACATTTGACTCGTCCTTTTTGCCTTTGATGAAATAAGACCAAGACGGACGGGCAAGTGTGCAGCCTTCAATCCAGCAAAATGTGAAACACGCAACAACAGAAAAAGCTTGCTCTGGAGCGCCCGCCTTTCTAAAAACGGAGCAGCAGATGTAATCATGAAGATTTCCTCAGTGAGAACTTGCGCAGCAGCAGCTGCTCCATGCGGCGGACGGCAAATGACTCTGTCGATATTGAGATCCATTAAGTTCTATTTTTTGCACCTGCACAGCTTTGGCGTGGGTGTAAAAAAATAAATAAATAAATTATATATATATACACACACATATATACACACACACACACACACACACACACACAGACATATGAGTCCTGCACACACACAAAAAAAAGGACAACACAAATGTCATCACCAGTTTGTTGCCCAACTGAAGAAGACATTTTGGTCCAAATGGATGAGTCACACGTGGCTTTTAATCATCCATCTCTGAAGCTGAAAAACAAATGCTTAAAAAAATCTCAAATTGAAAGCAGCGCGCACCCCCGCAAGTCAGATGAGCTGAGGATTCCAGTTTGTCCTTTTATGGCGAGTCATCAAATTTCATGGCCATCTTCTGCCCAGACTCAATTAGAAGCGCTGAAAATCTTTCCAATCTGCTCTTTCTAATTTGATCATGATGAGAACACTCCAAATGTGAGAAAAGGCTTTTTTTTCTTTTTCTCGGCCACGATTGGCTTCGGGGGACGACTAAACTCGGACTTTTTCAAACCGCTCACGCCTGACCCGCCCGGCTGAAACCGGTCCTCGTCATACCTGTCCTTGAAGAAACGTCGAAATCCAAAGGCCACCAGCTTCAGAGTGGCTTCAATGACAAAGGTGGACGTAAAGAAGTAGTTGCAGTACTTCAGCGCCGTCTCCAGAGACTAAGACAAACAAGACAGTCAGGAGGGATTGGCTGCAGGGCCCGGAATGTCGTGAGATGTTGGCTCCTTCAACCACATGATGGATTACCTGAGGTTGGCTGTAGTGCTCCAGTGACATGGTGATGACGTTGATGCAGATGATGAAGGTGATGACCAAGTCCAGGTAGTGGCTGGTGCACAAAGTATGGATGGACAGTCGAGTCGGCCCGTAGGAGGCGTAGTAAGGGAGCTTCTGGGCTTCTGCACACAATGGAAAGAATGTTGCAGTGGCGGAGCTGCTCCATGCTCTTTGAGGAACAAAAATTGCTAGCTACTGTTTGTGCATGTGTGCTAGCATGTTTTTCAGTGTTTTCTTACTGCGCCTCTTCTTCTCCATGCGCCGATGGCGCTTCTCCTCGCGCCGCCTGGCCTCCTCCACCTCCTGGTGTTGCCGACACTTGTGGAAGTTCTCCACCACCACGCCCACAAACATGTTGAGCACAAAGAAGCTGACGATGAGCAGGAAGGAGATGAAGTAGAGAAGCATCCACGGGTTGTTGTTGATCACCGGCTGCAAGTGAGGGCGACAACGGCGAGTTAAGATGCATACGGTATGTTAGGCTAGGCTAGGCTCCTTTTTTCATGAGCGTGATCATTAAGATTGTTCAGGATCCTCGAACCCTAACACACCAAACCCCTAAAATGAATGACCTCATTGTTACGAATGCTAAATGCCAAACCTCAACTAGCGCTAACACCGGCGCTAATCGTGATTGTAAACTCCTCGACGTCATTCATCGAGCTATTTGAAAAAAGGAAAGTGAAATTGCTACCATAGCCGACTACGGAGCCAATCCTCACAAAGTGAAGGTGGACCTGGGAAACTTTTTTTTTTTTTCTCCTCCTCTCAAGTATGCCGTATAATATGCTATCCCGCATTTCATCTTTTTAAAAGTCCAATCACTGTCCGGTTTCTATAGAAGTGTCAGCCAATTACCTAAAGCCAAGCGGCCAGCCCTGCGCCAAAAAAAAAAAAGGCATCTTCCATTGAAATATATAATTTATGAGCATATAATACATGCAGAAGATTGGAAAAGGAGCGGGTGAAAGTTATTACGCTGCACCATTAACAAACAACAATCCCGGATTGAGTGTCACAAAAAAGCGGCGGACGTGCAATTGTGTGAGAACGAGATGAAAGCTAAAATTGGATTCGTCTCTTTTTTTTTTCCTTTCTTCTGACGGACGGAAGAAAGGACGTTATTTCCTTCATGGCCTCCGCTTGAGGGTTAGGTAAACAAACGTTCAGGCAACTTTGGCGAGCGTTGACATTTCCAAGTGGCGGAATATTTGCAATTTCAAATGAATTCACCTGCTGGTCGATGCCCACCGCGTCCAGTCCGTGATACATGATGTTCACCCAACCGTCTTTGGAGGCCAGAACAAACAAGGACATCAGAGCCTTTGGGACGTGAGGCAAAAGCACACGTCGGACTCGAGTTCTTCAGCTCTCAAAGAATCCGTCGCTTCGTACCTGGCCGAGATTGTCAAAGTTATATTTGTGATGCACCCATCGGTAGCTGGCAGCCAGGCAGTCCGACTTGTTGGTGATGTTCTTCACGTCCGGCCCCACGCAGTAGTAGAACTTGCCTTTGAACAGCTGCACGCACGCACGCACAAACACACGCACACACGCTTGTTGTTGTGGCTTTTTGTGAAGCGCTTCCATAATTAGCAGCCGACGCAGCAGCTCCAGCGCACACATGAAAGAGTCCGACTGAGCGACAGCCTGCTTTTCCCTCGTGAGGAGGATTGTCAGTCAGTCAAAAGCGCGATGGAAACGCTGAGAAGAAAAGCAGGGTGGCGCCGGGCCGCAGAGGAAAAGCAACTTTTCAAGACGGAGGCTCAACACGGACCCTCTACGGCCGGCCCATTCCCTCGCTCTTCTCCGTCTACCTGAACTCCGAGAATTCCAAAGATGATGAAGAAGGCGCAGCAGATGAGGACGATATTGCCGATGGGCTTGAGGGAGGTAATGAGGGTCTCCACCACCAGCTTCAGACCGGGAGCTCTGCTAATGACCCTACCAGGGAGCAGAGAGAGCTTGCGGTGAGCTTTGGTTCAGGTTAAGCGCACCTCGGGATGCCGACCTGAGGGGTCGCAACGTCCGCAGTAGTCTGAGGACGCGGAGCACGCCGAGGATTTTAGCGCCGCCCGCCATGGACACCACGATGTCGACGAGCGAGACGAAGACCAGGAAGCCGTCCAGGATGTTCCAGCTGCTCCGCAGGTAGGCCGTCTCGCCCAGGTACAGGCCCATGGACACCACCTGCGGAGACGATGAGGAGAGCAAGCACGGCGGGTGAGACTACGTTCTCGTGTTAACGTCTCCTTTCCAGATTAGGCTCCGTTTTTTTCTTTTGTTTTCTTTCACGGTGCTCGATGAGACGCAGGGCAGCGCACGACGTGGGAGTTTAGAAGAGACATGAAAGCAGCTTCTTTGTATGTGAGACTTTGGGGTTCGGGAGCTCGTGGAGAACATTTTAGAAAATCACCAAAACATTTGCTGCCAGGCTCCACTCAGACCTTAGAGGCGTCATTGGCAGCGAATGGCTTCAAAGTCATTCCTATGCTGAAAACATTTTTCTCTTGATTTCAGAACTACTTTGAGTCCAATGTGGCTGACGTCAAGTGAGTCAGATGCAATCGTGGCAGGCTGTTGGCGATGCAGCAAAAACTCCACAGTTGACGGCGGGCACGCACGCACGCACGGGCTTCTTTTCATCCCGTCTTTCTTGCCAAGCTCACGCAGACATCCAGGCCATGTTACAAATCCGTCAACATTGAGCTCACGTGAGCGAGGAATAAGAATATCCTGGGGAGCCGTGCGGGCATCCCAAAGACTGTGACGGGGGGGGGGGGGGAATAAAGGCTTTTGTTGGGGACGGGCGTCACTTGACACCTGCCAACGCTCGCTCGTGAGAAAAGTGTCAAGCGGGAACGCAACGCTGCCTGCTTCCTCCGGGGGAAACAAAGAGAATGGCGGAAAACGACGACGAATTCTGTCACGAGGTTTTTCGGGAAACAACAGTCAAACTTTTTTTTCTTTTCTTCAAATGTAGCATCACAAGCACACGCTCTCAAATGCACAATCGCAGCTCAGCTCAACGACCATTAACACACTTTGGCTTGCGGATGTGTTAAAAGCATCTTTCTTTGCTTTTTCACTTGAAAGAAGCAAAATAAAAAAATGCTAGAGACCTTCATTTAGTTCATCTTGATGAATTTCTCTCTTCAAAGGGAGATCAATGTGCTCCCACTGTTTCGAATTAGAAGCCTGCGTGCGATCGAGGCTGTGCGCATCATTTTGCAGTGTGTGTGTGTGTGTGTGTTGATAGCTTTTGTGTTTTGAGCTTGATATTGAAGTGAAAGCTTTGTAAAATGCTGTCGTCAGGAAAAATAGCCAGTGTGGCCTGGGAACGCAGGATGCTAACAGGATGCTAACAGGATGCTAACAGGTCGCTAACAGGTCGCTAGGTCAGCGCTCGGCAGGATTCAAACAAACGGAGAAGTCGCCTCGCTGTGTTCCGGGCAGCGTTACGAGAGAGCAACCTCGACAACCTCGCAAACATGCGAGGAACAAACTTATTAAGGACGTGCTAGCAACCCGTGAACTTTGCCTCGCCTCCCGCTACCATAAACATCTCCCGCCAAGAATTAGCGGCGCCCTTGATAACGGATGAATAATAGATAAGAGCGCACTTGCCGGATTAAGAGTGTTTGCTGCCATTAGCGGGAGAAGCTAAAGAGGTGCGAGAGCCCGCTAATGCACTTGAAGAATGGATGGCCACTTACCTTGAGAGTCATTTCAGCCACAAAGATGGCAGTGAAGGCGTAGTTGGAAAGGGTGAGGAGAAGCCGTTCCTGCGACACACAACGAGAGCTCAAGTGAGAAGGACAAATGGAAAGGAAAAGCATGTCGGCATACAAAAAAAAAAAACACGGGGAAAATAGCTTTTTTTTTCCCGAAAATGCTTGTCAGCCGAAATGGACGTGACGACGGCCTCAAGAGAGCGCCGGCGATTAATATCGGCAGATACTTTGAAATAAGGTCCATTTGGGCCCGCTGCTTCAGGCCACACCAGCAATTTTTAGCCTGCGGATCAAAACAGATGGACCTCCAGCCCAGCGGACGTCCAAAGCGATCAAGTAAGAGGCCATAAGAGTAAATCACGTTACCAGGCTGCCTTGAAGGATCCTGGGCCTCTCCAGAGCCACCGTGATGCAATTGAGGAAGATGAAAACCAGGACCACGTAGTCAAAAAGCTTGTGAGCAATGATGGACTGGCAGAGGGCCCGGAACCTGGCCGGCCGGCCGCCCAGCGGGCAGGGGGAGAAAAACCACAAGAGACAATCCCAGATTTGTTCCTTTCGTAACATCGAAGATGACATCAGGCAACTCGGATGGATGGATGGATGGATGGATGGCTTTTCATCTCATCAAGATCGGATACCATTGCGCGGTTGGAACAAAGTTTACCATACCATGCCATGTGATACCATGCGTGACAATTGTGAGCAATGAGACGGAATTTGGAGAAAGAAAGAGAGAAAGAAAGAAAGAATAAGCCACCACCGGTGTGTCCCCGGGTATCGCAGACAGGATCCCCTCCGACGTGGCATCGTTTGTTTGCCGATGGCACGAGCGGATGACAAACACGCCATAAAATAGCACCTCGACAGATGGCGGGCGCCAGCGAGCCAAAGGCAGCCCGCCTGCCCGCCCGTCTCCCTCGAGTGGCCCTGACGCCAAGCCTTGGGGGGGCACTGTGGAGAGGAAGCCATTTTGATTGTTTTCAAGGTTCCCAATTAGAATCCCAAAGGCGGGCTTTTAAATGAGCTTGACGCTTTGGAAAGCTCCTCCCGCCGACGTCGGCAGGTGGCAAATCTCAAGAGTTTGCCGGCTGATTTGATCAAAGACGAACAAACGAGCTGGCTGATGATGACAATGATGACGAAGATGATAGAAAGCGTCAGCAAAACGTCCGGCTCACTTGTTTTGCGGGGAGAAGAGGTAGACGGACCAGTCCTCTCGGCTTTGGCACCAGTCGGGCTTGTACACCTCGGCCATCTTCTGCGTGCGGAAACAAAGACCCTGCAAAAAAAGGACCGACTTTGACTGCTTCCAGTTGAAACTTGGGCTTTTGGCTTTCACACCCATATTAATGCTTCAAGTTGGGCTTTGTGGACAATTCCGTTTCAAACAAAAGTTGCCCTTTCAAACAAAGCACCCACATAGTCCGTCTCTTCATCCAGATCTGCTCGTTCTTTGCGCGCGTTGACTTGCGGGAAAACGTCAACCATCAGCCGGCCGTGAGGTCCCGGAGTCTTTCCGTTACAGTCCCGGCGCTCCGTCCCGCCGCCGCCGCTCCCCGTCCCGGAAGCCCCCGTCACCGAGCCCCTGCTGCTTCTCTTCCGGGAGTCGGCGCGAGCCGGTCGGCCCCCCAGCTCCGGCAGCTCCAGGGACAGAGCCCGGCGCTCCCTCCCGGAAAGCAACAGTCCGGCCGCGGGAGGACCGTGAGGAGGCGGAGCTTGCTGGGCACGCGGGGGCCGAGAGAGGAGGGACTCTTGCTCGGCCGCTTGAGGGGTGCGGCTGCCGTGAACGCGGAGGCTACCCCCCACCAGAGGGGCCCCAAAGCCGTAGTTCCTGCGGCCCAGGCTGTTGGAGCTGGACCTTGGGATGACGCGAGAAGCAACAGGATTGACACCAAAGCTTTCCGACCATGGCGGCTCTTGAAAATTCACCACGGGAAACGGTCGTTGCTTCTTACCTGCGGCTCCAAGCAGAATGAGGATAGAAGGGGCGCCCCCAGTTGTGGTAGTTGGAACTGCGACCGTGTCGCTAAAATGGGACACAAGGTGAGGACAATCGACAGGACGCGTTTACACTGCCTCCAGATCAGATCTGGATGAAGCTGTTTTTCATCGACACTGCGTACAAGTCACAAAATTGGATTCAATTGGACTGTTTGCAAAAGCGACACAAGGAGCGCTGGCACAAATTGAAGGCCCGGGGGGTTTTCACGTTACCTATGTCAGTCCGTCAGCGGTCGTCGTCGTCAAACATTTCCAACGCTCAGCAAATGAGGTCTGCTCGAGCGGGGCCAATCATTTTGGAATCAACATTTCAAATGAGGCCGCCCTTAGAAAATGCAAAAGCCCACCCGGCAAGTGGCCACCCGGTTTGATTTGTGGAGAAAGAGAAGGCAAGCAGCCAGCCGGCCGGCCAGCCAGCCAGCCAGCCAGCCAGCCAGCCAGCCAGCCAGCCAGCCAGCCAGCCAGCCAGCCAGCCAGCCAGCCAGCCAGCCAGCCAGCCAGCCAGCCAGCCAGCCAGCCAGCCAGTCAGCCAGCCAGCCAGCCAGCCAGCCAGTCAGCCAGCCGCGTTTGTTTCGGCGTGTCTAATCCTCTCAGCGTGATGGACCTAATTATATGTTTTAGCCTTGGCTAAGACACCATCCTGAGAGAAAATATTTCCATGCGCCCGTCGCTATGGAAACAGTAACAAAGTGTGCCGCACGGGAAGTTAAGTCCCGTGTGTGTGTGTTTTAGACAGCGCAAATTGCCGTCGGGATAATTTGTTCCGCACTGGATGCCGCGAGCCACGGGCGACAACCAAGACGACAACACAAACGCCATGCCGGGACCTGTTTTTGCGTTTACGTTTCCTGCTGGGATATTTTCAGCTACTGGGTTGCACATTTTTGTCTTTACTGCCCCCTAGTGGCTGTGAGCAGGACGGCGAATACTTCAGCCTCGTCGACATCTTCACCGTCTCGACTACGGAGGAAAAATTGAAAAAGCCAGCTTGTGGCGCGCAGCTGCGTTTCAATCAATCGGGCCGGCGTCAGATAAAGTCCAATTAGGACCGGCAGCTGCTCTCCAAACTGATGCTTGTGTTTAATCGTTCATCATTTACTGGCCAGTGCGAGTGTGGGAGCCCCAGTTGAGATTTGGGTTGCTTCAACATTTTTGGGCAAACGGGGTCCAACGGAAGGCACGCACCAGCGAGAGGGAGCGTCTCTCTAGGCTTCCCTTGCCGCCGCTGCCGCTGATCACGCTGCTGTTGCCGGACCCGCCGGGGAAGCTCCGCCTCTCCCGGGACCCCGCCGAGGCATCTGGCTCCAGGTGGCCGTTTGGCGTCAAGGTGCAGATTCTGGGCTCTGGAAAGCAGACATGGAGAAACGGTTGACCTTTCCCCGTCTGTGACGTTTTGCCAGCACGGCCAATCTCACCCGACAATTTGACGGAATCCTGCTTGTCGCTCTCGTCAAAGTTGGAGGAGGAGCGCTCGTCGGAATAGGAGCGATTGGCGTCGCCCTGGCGGGCACGTGAGCAGGTGAGCGGGCTTTGCGAGGTGAGGCGAGGCTTGACTTGAGGCCTTACCTCGGCCTGGAAGCCTTCCACCAAGATGGCCACCAGCAGGTTGAAGAGGACGTAGTTGCCGAAGGTCATGAGCGCCACAAAGTAGAGCGCCGCCAGCGGCGAGGTGGCCGCCATGCCGTTGTACAAGACGGCGTTCCAGTCCTCCTGCGTCAGGATCTGCAAGCGCACCCAGGACAAGCAAGCCACATCAATAGTTCATTTTGCTGGCGACACGGCGGACCCGACCGATTACCTGGAAGACGGTGACGATGGCCCACAGCAGCGAGTCAAAGTTCTTCCTGTCCGGCACCGTGTCGCCCGTCTCCGTCTTCAGGCTGAACTTGCAGCCAAAGATGTGCATGCCCAAAATGCTAACCAGAGACAGAAAGCAGAGAAGATGATTTGCGCCCGTGTGGTTCCGGGTCCGGCGAGTCGGCCCTCGGCGTGCTTTTGGAGTGTCAGCTCGTCGGAGCGTGACGCACGGCACGGCACGGCACGGCCTCCGGAGTCCAAAAGAATAATTGGGCGCTCTGATTCTCAAGGCCGGCAAGTTACACAAAAACACTCCACGCGTAATGGCTGCCTGGCGGAAAACACTTGAAAAACAAAATGTCAATGACTAAAGTATTGGGACACGCAACATCTTGAAGTTTGCCGTTGAGGGCTCACACACAAATATGCTCGGTCTTACCTGAATATGAAAATGAAGAGCATGAGCAGCATGCAGAAGGTGGCCACGTTGTCCATGGTCTTCATGAGGACCACCAGCTGCCGCCTCAGAGCCGGCATGAACCTGACCAGCTTGAGGACCCGCAGAAGACGGAAGGTCCTCAGCACCGACAGCCCGCCGTCAGACTGGCCCAAGATCTCGCACACGCTGAATGGATGGATGGATGGATGGATGCGGCAAAGCAGAAAAAGATGAGCTGTTTTATAATTACAGAAAAATTGTCAATATTTGTCAATTGTTTTCTTTTTAATTGGACATAAAAAAAAAAGACGATATTCAAAAAGCCTTAAAGAAAATTCTCAATGACATTGGGGCAAAAATATTTCAAAACAGTTCTGCTTGCAACTCATACTTTATGTTGTAAGTTGAGCTCGTTATATATATTTTTGAATTAACCGGCAGATCAATTGCAATTTTTCTCGGCTAAATATCGAAATGGGCCTGAGACGAATCCCTTTGTGTCGGCTTCTTTGTCCGGAATGTCCATCATGCTGACAAATTAAAGGCGGGTGCAGTCCCCGCCTCCTTCGTGGCAGGAGAAAGCAGAGCGGCGACAATGGAGCGCCGTACACTTTAGCGAGCGCATTGAGGCGCGCCGACAGCGGCAAATTGGAGATAAGGCCACGATACGGCGTGACGGCCTCGTTTGATCGGGGGGGGGGGGGGGGCCTTTCATGTCCAATCAAAGGGGGCAAACAGGAAACGCATAAAAAGCACCTGAAGCCTGACAAAAGACCAAAAGGGATGATTTGACGCTCTGGCATTCAAACACTTGACAAGGTTCCGAGCAGCTGGAGCTCAGGCAGCAAAATAAATAAATAAATAAATAAATCAGAGGGATGCCATTTGTGGAAGCGTCTCACCTGATGATGACGATGATGCCGTCAAAGACGTTGTACGGGTTGCGCAGGTAGTTGAAGCTGCCGAAGGCGGTGACTTTGAGGAGCATCTCCAGGGAGAACATGCTGGTGAAGACGATGTTGCAGATCTCCAGAACGTTGGTCAGCTCCTCAGGCTGAGCGCCACACACAAAGACGGACTTTCAGAAAAGGGCTCGACCCGGCCCCACCCGGTGCCGCCTCCCTTCAGAACTTCCAGGAATGGCAGGCAGGCAGCCAAGCAGGCAGCCACGCAGGCAGGCAGGCAGGCGCTAATAAGAGCTTAGCGGCAGGCTAACGACGCTTGCCCACCCGTTTGGCTAACGACGCGAGCGCGGCTTTGTGTCCCGGTCTCATTAGAGGCAGACCGGGGATCAGATGCAAAGACCTTACCGGCGACGGCTCAACTAGATCTATAACGAGCGCGCGAGGGAACGGACGCTGTCATTGCACGGACAAAATGTTGTAAATGTTATTTATTTATTTATTCTATTTATTTATTTGGCCTCGGCCTGCTCACAAACAGGTGAATCGTTGGCAGCTGTTAAGAAACAGTGATCCACATGCTGCTTCATCTCCTAATTGAGGCTAATGGCATGGTCATCGGAGCAAACCTATTGCAATCGTTGCATCACCATCGGCGATAATCCCATCCCATCACAACCAAGTGATATCCTAATAGGACCCAATCGCATTGGAGAGTGTCTAGGAATCGCAATGGAGTGAGTCCCTAAAGTGATTCACATGGCCAAAGGATCCGCTCGGATGGGAACTGGGGCCAACCGTCCGTGCCGACGTGTGTTTTGTCTCGTTGACAAGAGGGTGAGGAGCAGCGCCAGTGTTTGGTCTCCATGGCGACGCAGGTGCCGCGTCAGATTGAGCCAGTTCGACTTTGGCCCCGCTGGACGTCTTCCCGGTTAGAGCGCCGCCGTCGCCCGACTATTTTTAGCCGCCGCGAATCGAGCGCGGCAGACGTCGATAGAAAGACAAAGCGGGGACGGGAAAAAGAAAACAAAAGAGGGCAAAAGTCACGTCTTCTTTCCATTGTCGCGTTCGCTTCGATTGTGTTTTCTCCGATAGGATCAGCGTTAAAAAAAATGAGCCGAACCCTGACCCCAAGCCAAAAGTGAGCACGCTTGCAGTCCGTACCTGCTGGTGATGCTCGATGCCCATGCTGATGGTGTTGATGAGGATGGCGATCATGATGCCTCTGTTGAAGTATTTGCTCTCCACGATGGCCCACAGCTTCCTCCTGGTGGCGTACCACAGCCGCCCGCAGCGCTCGCAGCTGTCCGCTTGGCCTCCCGCCTCGTCCGCGGCGGGGAGCGGCGGGGGCTCGCCGCGGGGGGCGTGCTTAGTTTTGTGGCGGTCCGCCGCCGGGCCTGAGCGCATTCAGCAAAATCATTTTTCCCTGAATAGGATCAAACTCGAAAGTCTCGCAAGACGATAAATGGGCAGGCGCTCACCGTGGGGCAAAAGGTCACGACGCTGACGAGCTCCCCTCCCGTTGGCCTGCGCCGGGCGCCGGCCCCTGGCGCGGAAGCCCCGGGGTTTGCCGCGCAGGGCGTTGAAGAGGGCCACCACGTGGCGGCGGGCTTTGCGGAGGACGTGGCAGAGGAGCTGGAAGAGTTCCTCGTAGCAGTCGCCGGGCTCGCTGGCCAGCGTGGACGAGGACGAGCGGCGCGCCCGCTGCTCCTGCATCAGCTGGTGCTCGCGCTGCTTGGTCTCCGAGAACTGCGTGGCGATCACCACCAGGCACAGGTTGATCATAAAGAAGGAGCCCACCTTGAAGAGTCAAGCGGGGCATCATAAGTCGACACACCCTGGAAACAGACACGCTCGCGCCGAGAAATGACGACTTCATTTGCAAAGAAAGGCGGCTGATGATTAGCAAGCCGGACGTCCTGCCACCTTCTTCCCTATCAGCCATCAAAGCAGTCCATCCATCCATCCTCGCTCATCTTCATCATCTTGACTTCCCAGCTTTCATCTCCCCCATCTTCCAGGCCATTTCATCACCCCCTCCCTCCCTCCCAGGAATCCCAATGAGCCATCAAGCGAACCATTTCCACGCTGTAAAAAGAAATTGCTCAGACTCACAATGATGAGCAGGATGAAGTAGATGAAGTTGTAGAAGGAATGTGCGTCCATCACGTAGTACATGATCTCCACCCAGCCCTCCAGCGTGATCACCTGCACACACACACGCGCACGCGCACGCACACACACACACACACACACACACACACGCCCCGCCCGAAACGCATCAACACACACACACGCGAAGGCAAGGAGCGTTCGCCACGTACCTGGAAGATGACGATCCAGGCGTAGGCGATGTTGTCGAAGTTGATGGCTCCCTTGTGCGGGTTGCTGAATCCGGTGTGACACCTGCTGTAGTACTGGTTCCAGTTGACGCACAGGCCCGTCGAGCCGTTGAGCGGAGGCTCGGCGCCGAGGCCCAGCGAGCGGCGGCGGAGTACGTCGTCCTTGTCCAGGCAGCAGACGCGGCCGCCCTCGCGCCGCGACGGCACGTCCCGGCACGACATGATGCCGTTGTCCATGGGCAAGGAACAGATGAACGGACGCTCGTCGTCCTCGTCCGCCATGTAGTACGGATGCGGCAGGCGGACGCCCGTCGTCCTGATTTAGCAAAGCAGCAGTTGAGATTTGGTTCGCATGTCTAGCGCGAGGCAAGCCACAAAATTGGTAGCCATTTTAGATGGGGGTAGCCATTTTAGATGGGGGCAGCCATTTGAACTCATTCCCTGCCAACCCAGTGTGTGTGTGTGTGTGTGTGTGTGTGTGTGTGTGTGAAAAAAGTCAAGTGGGTCAGGGCGTTGCATGATGGCTTTATGTTAATCTTCAAATTGGTTGCCGTGGCAACGCTTTGACCCTCCCGGGAACTTTTTTTTGAAGCCACTTCCTACGTGAAGCCAACCACCTTACGGACGGACGCAGACACGGCACACTCACAGCGTGAAGTTCTCCTCCGGGTAGCAGCGGTTCCTCAGCAGCCCCGCCCATAACTGAACGCCGATGATGCCAAAGATGAAGAAGACAAAGAAGCAGAGCAGCAGCACGTTGCCCAGCATGGGCAGCGTGTCCAGCAGCAGATTGACCAGGATGCGCATGCCTACGCAACGCAACACACACACACACACACACAGAGACGGACGGGATTCGTGAAAGTAACCAAACAATGATTGGCGTTTGTCTTGTTTCATTTCAACGTAAAATAAAATGAAATGACATCATCGTTAAGATTTTTGGATCAAGTCAATTGCAGTCCTCGCTCATTAAACCAAATACAAAATAAATAAAATAAATGAAATGCAAATGAGTCTAGAATCCAATTAAATATGATTTTAGGGGAAAAAACTGTCATCAATAAAACAAAAAATAAATCAAGCAAGTTTTTGGGAAAATTCGGTAAGAGCCTCAAAGTTGAATTTAACGACACTTTTTCCACATCACAAAAAAGATTTCGCCGCTGTTGTGTTTTAAAACCCTCGGCTAGCGTGCTAATTTTAGGCTCACTTTGGTCATTTTTGGTGGCAACAACCTCAAGGGGCTACATTTAATTTCTGGTCATGGAGTTTTGGTGGGTCAAATGAGCTCGACGTTCTCGCGACTCACTCGGCACTCTGTTGATGGCTTTGAGCGGTCGCAGGACTCGCACCGTCCTGATGGCCGTGAAGTTGATGTTCTGCAGGTCCAGCGAGTACTCCACCATGCTGAGGGGGGGAAAAAAGAAAAAAGCGCTGGATTATTTTGGACCTTATTTTCAGGACAAATTTGAAAAGACCTCAGTGGGACGTCAAGAAGAAACAAAAACAAAAAAATCATCAGAACAATTTTTTTGGAAGGGAAAAAAAAAGTTCCCATGTGAAGAGAGCCTCGTTGTTGGCACTCTCTAAATTTGTAATCATTCAAATTTGATGCGCGTGTTAAGAACACTCTTCTTCTCTGTGACGTGTCAAATTTACAATCAATATTTCATTTGGCCCACCGGCGACCACGTGAGACGCCAACCAGCGTATTCTCAACTTGAGAACCTGGCGAGATGATGGAGCGCAATGATATGACGGCGCCGCTTCGGGGGGATAATTGCCGGGCTGAGAAGAAGAACTCCCAGCTCACGTGGAGATTGGGTGTCAAGATGTCAGGAACCCGCAGAGCGTATTGAAATTAAAAAGCGCCGTTCCGCAGCCAGATTCCGATGAGGCGGGAAAAAAAGAAAAGTCCGTCAAAACAGTCTGGAGTTGCAGATAAAGACGCTCCATCCCCCCCCCCCCCGGGTTGGAAGTTCCGGCGACGCCTTCGCCGCCCGTCATCGGCCGCGCAAGCAAGAAAGGACTTTGACGGCAGCTGCAGTCCATAAATGGTAGCCGAGATGTTCTTTGCTTTCGTCTTTGTCAGAACTCGGACGAACCTTCGTTGGTCCGATGAGTCACGACATGAAGTACGGAAACAAAATTCATACGTTTTTTTTCTTTTCTAAATAGTCGTTTGATTAATCGGCTATTTTTATGCCAATTGGCTCCGGCCTAAAAAAAAAACATTGAGTTTATGAGTTTAGTATCACGCAAAAAGCCTTTTTTAAAAATGATGACAACACGTGACTTCTTTCTTCCGTGTTTGTTTGGCCTCATGGGGGTGCTTGGCTGCTCAGCCATGTTTACTTTCTCCTCGTGGCCCCGCGTGAGATTCTCCCAAGGGCTTCTGGAGCGGAACGGCGGCGCCGGGACGCGCCGACGCTTTGTGTTTGTCGAACAGGACGCCAGAAGTGAAAAGAAAAACAAACACGCAGTTGCGGCGGAATTGGATGTGTCGGCTGTCATTTGATCGTCGCTCATCCAAATTGGTTTAGCCCAAATTGAACAAATATAAACAATTAACAGTAGTCAAATGAAAATAAATGGCAACAGCGCTAAAGGCAAACAATTATCAGAAAGAATGAACAATTCAAATGATATGACACGGTGTTTGTTTATTTATTGATTTAGCCACCTCGCGAGGTCAAACATCAACATCGGGACTAATGAGGGTCAAGAGGGTCGGACGGCCAACGACCGGCGGGCCGACCCCACGGCGGCTAAATGGCATTTAATCAGCGGCGGCAGCCCAGACGCCTGCCATTAACTCGGTGACCTCACGCATCATCCGACGATTGGGCCCGCGCTAATTAATTTCAACAAGCACGCAAATGCAAACACAGGCAAATGCAAGGTGGCGACACACACACACACACACACACGCGCACACGCTGCAAAATCAGGTTCAATTCAAATGGCCACAATCAAACATTTGCTGTTGGAGAATATTTTGAAGTTAGTTTGAGTCTGTAAACCAGCTTGAGGAAAAACACGCGCACACACACATGCGCACACACACACACGCACGCGTGCACGCACACGCTCATTAAAAATTCTGTCGTGTGCTTTGGCGGGCTGTTTTCCGGTCACGCTGGCGTTCTCACGCACGCGCACAAGTTTGAGGCGTAGACACTTGCTGCTCGCGCTAATCCCTTCCCCGCAGTTCGCCCAAGTTCCCGGGGGTCTTTTTATGGCGCGGGTTGCCCGCGGTGCACGAGTGTGTAATTGGCCGTGCCGCCTCTGCCGTGCCCGATGGGAGGAGGATGAAGAAAAGCAAGATGTCTGGCTTACCCTGCCATGACGATAAAGAAGTCCAGGCGGTTCCAGGTGTCGCCGAGGTAGCAGCGCCGGCCGAAGATTCCCAGCGCCACCATTTTGATCACCATCTCCAGGGCGAAGAAGATGTAGATGAAGGCGTCAAAAGCCTGCCGAGACACATTGTTGCTTTGAGTAAACATCAACAAGGTGATTGGATTAGCAGTCATGTGCGCTAAATGCTAATACTCATTTTACAGTTAGAAAGAAAAAAAAATCAAAGACAGTTCCTGTTTAAAAAGACACAAACAAGTTTCCCCAAAGACAACGTTGAGTTTCATTTCAGAAACATCAAAAGCCATTTAGAATCGACAGTCAAGTAGCACGCTATGCTAACAGATGTCAAGTCAGCTTTCGTTTTGTGGCTCGTCACGTCTCCGCCGATGCTTGGCGTCAATCAAATGAGATGCCAACGGACAGCTTGCATGTGCGTGGCGTGTTGCGTAAGCGCTAACAGGCTGGAGACGTATGCCTGCGCACAGCACCCACTCGTCCACCTTTGACACGGGAGGGGGGGGTGCTCGTCTGACAAGCGAGATGCTCACAAGAGCATGAAGACCACATGCTAAGTTGGTGAGTCACGGCCGGGAGCTTCTAGTGGGCGTCGATCCGAGCTAGAGCTGCGTTGAGAAACGCAAACCACGCCAGGCTGCTCGATGGCGCCTAATGGAACTATCGGCTTTTGGACCCCCCCCCAGGATTCTTTGTAGCCACTCTCAATTTCAAATGTGCGTGTGTGCAGTTTAGTGTCAAGAGTCCGATTAGTTTTTCAAAGTAAGGTCACTGAAACCAAAATCTGCATTCCAGTCATTGCAATGGAACGAAAGGTAGAACTTACCGACAGGATCTGGCATCGGTCGGAGGGGCAGTCCATGTTCTGGCAGGGTTGGTACATGCCCAGCGTGACGCAGTTGAGGAGGATGACCATCATGCTCACTCGCTCGAACCACGTGAAGACAAACGGCCGGTTAAGGGAAACTCTGAGCACCGATAGCAAGATTTGCAAGTGGCGTTCCCCAGGGCTCTGTAGCGAGACTCCTCAAATTTCATTTGTTTACAGCAACTATGCTAATCTTCAGCGCCACCATTCACGCGGCTTCATGGCCTCGCCGCAGTCAGGAAGAAGGTTCCGGATGGCTCCGAGGCTCTTCCCGAGCCGCGGGCCACCAAAAGGAGGTCACCGGCTAAGATGGTAGCGGGTCCTCCCAGGGTGATGACACCCTGGGAGTTCCTGCTCAAGCTTTAGAATTAAAAAGGCTCGTCTGTCTTTCTGGATCTCGGGAGGCCCGCTTACGCCGGGAAAGCCCGAGGGACAGGTCGGAGCTCCTCCCGAAACGTGTCTCGCGAGCCAAGCCTCAGGTCCGGCGGTCACAGTCGGCTGACGCCTTCTGGCTTTGACAGCCGTTTGGGTTGACATTTGAAGGCACTATGCCATTTGTGGCCGGGTCAGCATTTTCCTCCACATACAGCCAAGTGCACCTGATGAGCCCAAAGGTGCAAGACCATTTCAGCACCTCCTCCTCGTTTTTTGGGGTTTACGGTTGAACTACATTGCAATCTCATTAGAATAAAGTCCGATTTTATGAGGCGCTTTTGGCTCCACGCCATCAAAATGAAAAGCCACGTGAATTTTTTATTTTTTTTTTAATCACTCCTCATTTGAACTCGAAGGTGCTCTTTCAGCCTCAACATAGTAAAAGCCTATTTTCCGCATTCCATCCGACTTTACATCTCCCACTCAGCTGCCACGGGAGTCCGTCAGACTTGTTGCCATGACAACCAGCACACAAAAAATAAAAATATAGATAAATCCGGAGTGTGCACCCGATTTAATAAGTCACCATTTGGCAAATCAGAAATTGGCGCTAAATTTATGAAAATCTCAAGCAGAACATTTCGTGACACACACACTCACACTCACACACACACACACACACACACACAGTAGGGGTGGGGGGGCTGTTCAGTGAGATTATGAAATGCGCTCATTTAGCAGTCCATCAACTTGCCTGAGGGAGGGAAAGCCAAAACTCAGCAGGCTGACAAACTGACAAAGCTCGTGTGTGATGACACCACTACAGGGAACGACAACCTGTACAATGGACACACACACACACACGCACACACACGTTCTTTTAACTGGAAGTTCTATAGTAAGCTTTGCTTGGTTTCGAAGACCCTTCTGTTCTGTCCCCTTTAAATGCTGAAGCGTTAAAAAAAAAAATATATATATATATATATATATATATATATATATATCTCAAAATAAAATATAATATAAAATAATGTATAAAATGACAAAATATAGTACTTGTATTAATGGTAAAAAAAAGTCTAGCGAGCCCGCATGGTTCGGATTGGACCATCTGCTGGGCTCTTTTTCCTCTTGTGTGTGTGATGTAGCTTGATGCCAACTTTGAGTGGGTAGCTTTACTTGGAGTGCCCACCAGCAGTTGAAATAGACACACACACACTCGCACAACACCCAACACAGGACTCCACTGGAAGCCCAAACTAAAATTTTGGCTTGAAACCTTAACTTGAAGCCCCAGTCGGTGACTTTGCGTGTTCTGTTTTGCGCAACACGCCATGGTGCAAACATAGCCGCTGGCAAGCTAACAGCGCTGTAGCTATTCAGCGTGCTCGCTTCCACGTTCGCCATCCACTTGCACTTTTTGCCGGGAGCAGAGAAGCAATTATCTCCTCGGCACAAATGTTTTAAGGAAAACATTGAAAATGACAAATCGGCTGTGACATTTTAATAGCTCGCACGCGCTACATGAAATGGCCTCTTTGTCATCGTCGCCGAGGATTTTTTTTCCACATCCCTGGAAGGCCTCGCGCTCATTCTTTTTTTTTTTTTACATGGGCAAAAGCAGCCAGCCATATGTTCAATGATCACTAAAACGAGTCTGCTCCCAACCCAAACACCGAGCGAACACGGAGGCCGAGCGCTGCCGAAACATCCGCCTCCAAATAAAAGCCGCCCGCCGCTGCTCGCACTGAATTATTGATGAGAAAGAAAACCTGCCTGCCGGCCGCTTTATTGAGGGTGAGGCCCCGAGAACAAATGAGCTTTCCCCACTGTAAAAAAAAAAAATATATATATATTAAAAGCTGATGACAGGAAATCAGCAATTAAAACAGCTTGATGAGATTTCAGCCTGTTGCATGATTCTCAGCCTTTTTTTTTTTTTTCCAAACGGCTCATTAAAGAAATTTCATATCAAAGTGCGGCAGTCTTGCTGCCAGACTCAATCTCAAAAGTTTGACGTGTTGTTTGACTGTGAATGAACTCATTCATTGCCAACCCAGTTAATATCTTTGACGTCTATAACCATCAATGGCACTGAATGAGTTAAGTAGGACAAAAATGAAGACTCCTCAAAGTGAAGCGGCCAGGCAGGATCTTTGCTAAAGATAGTTTTAAAAGCGGATCGCGGCATTAGCATGAAGACTGATAGCCGCATTAGCATTGAGCTGGAGGGAGCTCAGACACGAGTCCAAAGTTCAACAAAGATCTAAAAAGGGAGTCTGGATAAAAACAGATTTTTAGTTGGCTTCATTTTCAAAATTGGTGCTCCGTGTTGTCCGGGTTTGTCTCATTTGTTTTATGCTTTGCTGACTTTTGTGTGTTTGTTAGGTGCTCTCAAATAGTCTGTTTTTTGGGGGTTTTCCTCATTATTTGGTCTCATTCAAACTTATTTTGGTTGCTTTAGATTTCATCTCAGTGTAGTCCTCGTCTTATCCTGATTAAGACAATCCAAAGAGTTCGAGCCTCGTGCAGACTGAAGCCAAAGAGAAAGTCGCCGGGAGTACATCGAGTTTACTTTTGGGGATTCAGGTTTTTTTTTTTTTTAAATGCCAATTCGGGGACAGCGAGCACATGAAGACGGAACGGTCTGTTTGCGCCGACGAGGTAGCGTGTGTGTATGTTGAGAGCGTTGCAGATGTCAAAGTGATTTGATTTGAGGGACTATAGGCCAGTATGAAAAGCCCCGCCCCCTCCCCCCGGTGCTGCTTCAGCTTTAAAGATTATTCATTAAGTGGAAATCATTCAATGTTACGCCCCCCTGGAGCCGTTGCGGCGAGTTGATGAAAATGAAATGAGCGAGCGAGTGAGCGAGCGAGCGTGTGCGTTATGGTGGGCCCATAAAGCCATGAATGAAGTGTTGTGGTTAATTATTAACATGACGTTGGTGCTTAATGCACCCTGACATGTACAATTTTTCAATTCTGCACAATAATAACTAACTGACCCTCACAATGTGTGTGTGTGCGTGCGTGCGTGCGTGCGAGGTATCAGTATTTTGGTCTGTGTGTGGAAGAAATGTGATGCATGCATGTACATTGGCAAGTACCCAAAAGTACTCACAAGTACTTGTGGGTACAAGTACTCACGCATTTATGATGTGATGGTGATGATCATGATGATAAAGATGGATGAAGATGAAGATGAGAAGAAGACGATGAAGATGATGATGAAGATGCATATGATGATGCAGATGATGGAGTGGGTCAGAGAGCGGGACAACTCAAAGGAGATTGGTCGGACTGCTTCGGTCCCCATCGGTGACGAGCTGGCCTTCACGCTGCCGCGTTTGCCCAAACACCGAGGTCGGCGACTATTTCACGGGCAGGAAATGTCAAATTGGACCCCGACCCAGCGGCGTCTCGGCCCAAAAGAAAGTCAAAGGATATGGACTGGAAACCAGGTGGATGCACCAGCTGCGGGGGCAGGTGGTCTGCTTGAGGCAGAAGAAGACCACTGGGACCAGTTCAGGATGCGGGACCACCAGCACGCTGGTGGCGCTGCTGCCGTCCACATCGTCCACTTCCTCTATGTCGTCCTCCTCCTCTTCTTCCTCATCCAGATGGTACGGGTGGGGGGAGGAGGGGTGAATGACATCATCGACCCCGGTCGCCACCGTCGAGGGGCCCTCCTCCTCCTCCTCCTCGCTCGTCATGGCAACGCCGAGGTCTGCTCGAAAAAAGACGAGAGTTTTTTTGGGGGGTTTTCAAAATTGCTCGACTATTGACTCGGGTGCAGAAATCGATGACGTGAGCGGCGGGGTCGCTCCGGCGCCATTATGGGACCAAAATGGCAAAGGGCTAAAAATACACGCGTTGGATTTCGGAAGACGAAGAGCGGTGGCGGCGGGACTGCCACGTCACTTGTTCGAAGCCACGTCGCTTTGCGCACTCCGTGTTTTAATCGGGACCGCAGCGCAAGGTCGCTTGCTTTCTTAGGCGACTAACTACTTTGCAAATGTCGTGACATTTCATGGCCGAATGCCAAATGCCACCTTTTGATTTCAAAGTGGACACACTGAAAAGCAGTAGATGTGAAAATATCAGAAAATCGGTACAAAAAAAACCGGGATTTTTTATTGATAGTATTTTGCAAAGAAGCTGAGAAATTGAAAAATAAAAATTAATAAGAAATTTCAAAAAAATGCATCAAAAAATGTATTTGAAAAATTAAATCAGAATTGACCTGAAAAAACTCCCAAAACAAAAATATTGATCAAAAATACAGATAAAACTGTAAACGGGACTGAAAATAAAATCGAGGCGAAGCAAATGATCACACTGCACTCGGGGACCTTTTGATTGAAGCAGGTGGTGAGAAAAATGACGAAAAGCAATCATAGCGCGTACATGACATATGAATTGATTCCCTTTGATTGAATAGCGCGTCCATTACACATGAATTGATTCCATTCTCTTTGATTGAGTTCATAGCCGCGAGTAGTCCGACACCGTGTCGTTGCGCACACTCGCTCGAATCCCAACGAAGCGTCACGCAAGCGATGACACGCCGGATGCACTTTGACCTCTCGCCATGATAAGTGAGCGTGGAATGCGGAGATCAGCGTCAACAATGGAAATGTGGAAGTATTGGATTTGTATCACGCACTTGATTTTCCCTCTCTTTGTTGGTCGACATTTGTCTCACTTTGATTTCATCTCCTCATTTGCGTGAATAGTTTCAATTACAATCGGAGCTTGCTTGTGTTTGGCAAAGCGGCAGTCTCGTTCACACTCGCCGTGTTTGTTTTGCCGCTAATCGCCCAGCGCGGTTCGCTCTCTGACGTTTGTCGAACAACTCCCAATCAAATACGTATGAATAATTCAGCTGCAGCGCTACAAAAGTCGTCGTATGCAAATTGAGAGCATCAGCCGCGCCACTTTTTCCAGACAAAAATGGAGTGAGCGGCCCTGAAGCCAGTTCGTTCCACTGAGCCAAATGGAATTTTAATTTTCTGCATGTGTCTCTCATGACAAGACCCACAAAAAAGTCCGGAGGAGCCATGTCTCAAAAGACACAGGACATTTACCATTTTGATTTTAAAGTTTGACTCTGAAGCACACCTCGACACTTTTGCTCAAATTCAACCCCCAAATGCAGTTTCACAAGTTAGCAACGTAGAATTTGGTGGACACGTCTATCATGACTAGACCCACAAAAAAAATCAGCAAAAAGCTAGACTGTAAAATGCACAGGAAGGTTGTCTTTTTGATTGAAATTGCGTTGCTAATAAATAAATAAATAAATACATAAAAATATCAAGGCCTGAGCTTGACGAAAGAGACTTTAAAGCGGCAAAGGCATGGATTGACAAACTAAGCCCTCAGCACCCAAATTTTTGCTAGCGTGTGACAAAGACGTATCGTGCATACGCATGTCTTAACTAGGTTGCGTATATTTATACTTCGTTTCAAGCCGGGGAGTCAATGAGGTGATTTGTTGCTGCGCCGCGCCGCGCTGGGCTGAGGCTACATAGACAAATGGCGCTAAGGCTAATGCTGCGCGCCGTTTATTTTTGCCAGCAATAGATCCTCACGCTCTGCTACTGTCATGCTGAGCTCCATGCTAACCATGTGATGTATTTCAGCTCACACGCTAATGTAAGCTAACACATTAGCGCACCGTGGGCTAGGCCATGGTCTGCTAGCGTGAAGCTGCAATGCGATAGCGGACAACCATTTTGTTGAACTTTTTACGCATGTTGCCGTGTCTGTTGTGTGGCTTTGATGTATTTTTACTCTTAAGTGTGTGACAACGTGTTGTTTCCTTTCTGGGAAGTTAGCAGGGTGACATTTAGCGCAACAAAGGGTCTCGGAAGCAGAAGTATTTTTTGGCGGCTGTGGACGGCAGCAGTGGGCGGACGCGGTAGCGGGGATGAAAATAGCGCTCGCCGCAACTTGAAGCTCTGGCGGATTAACGGCGGAATCCGTGAACGAGGACCAGGCCGCCTTTCCGGATGACTTTATCTGAGAAACAGTCAAGCCTGGAGTTGCTATTGTACTGGTCTCAAAAGCAACTCGGCTGCTGTGAGATTAGAGCACATTTTAATGCAGGGGGAGAAAAAAAAAAAAAAAAAAAAAAGAGAAGCATAAAAAAAGAATTGCCATTGAGGTGGGGGGCCGCCCATGGCCGTGAGTGGACACTAAGTGCGGCCCTGCTGTGTCCATGAAAGAGCACAAAAGATGTACCGGCCTGGTGAAGATCACGTCATGCAATCAATGCTCTTCTTTTGCATGCACCTTCCTCCTCCTCCTCCTCATCATTCATTCAGCGGTGTTCAGCGACTTCAACTGAGTTCAAAAGCAAAAGCACATATCCCATTTTTTGTGTGTGAATTGACTCCTATGGCGCTTTCTTCCTCCGTTTTCTGGTTTAACCTAATCATTTCATCCGTCATCTTTCAATTCTGAGTGGTAATGTCTTTTCTGGATCGAGTTGAAAAGAATTCATTGAGTTGATAAATACACGTGTGATTTTGTGATGTTCCATAACCTGGCCAAGGAGCATCATGTAGATATATGAAATACAAGTGGGCCAAGAATAGACCCCTGTGGGACCCCATGTGATCTTTGTTCGTTCAGACTCCTATGTACTGATAAATCTTATTCCTAGGATGCAATTACGGCAGGCAGCTTGTTAAAAAAAAAAAGAAGTGCCACAGCGAATCGATGACTTGCTCCAGATTCTCCACAGCTGCACGGCGCTCGTGTTCATGTGCTACTTGGAATCATCTACACTACAAACATAAGCATTGTTCTTTTCGTGACTTTTTTTTTTTCTTCTTCTTTCCACCGCAGCTATTTTGACACAGTAACACGGTAACTGGAGTGACACATAAAAATGGCTTAATTAGGGTTCCGTTCCATTAAGCTTTAAGAGGGTCTGCTAAAGCTAGCACGCTAAATAGGTGACACTCATAAAAGGCCATTTGCAGTGCTTTGGCTTTTTTTTTTTTTTTTTTTCGGAATCCCCTCAAGGAAGGAAATCCAACGAAGACGGCATCCGTGATTGTGATTCCACCCGATGATGCCTCGGCTGTTTACGACCAGCGTAGTTTTGTTTACGAGCAGCGAGCTATGCGGCGGCTTCAGTGTAGCCCGGTGGTTGTTTTTCAAACTGTATACAAGCGCTCCACAAATACCTACTGCCAGAACAATGAGCCCAAGCATAAGTCCACCCCCAGAAAGCTAACCCCGCTTGAACGCAAAGCACAGACCTGACGACAACCACCTAGCCCCTACGGCTAACGCTAAACAAGCTTTCGTCTCATATGGTATCGTATCGTACATAAATCCTAGTCTTGTCAAATACTTGAGGGTTTTTTTTGTCCTCATGTTTATTTCCCACCGCGCTGGCACACTTCCCTGTCGCTTTTCTTCCATTTCGTAGCTAATTAATCCTAGCTCGCTCTCCCGCCCGGCTTGTCGTTTCCAAGCCGCCTGGCAATACCGCCATCATTGTTTACGGCCCCGCGAGTGCATTTGTGCGTGTGCTATTGTTCGCATCGACGGGTGTTTCCCATTGTTTATGTTTACGGAGGCGTGTGATTGCGTGCTGTTAAAATATGAATGTGTGATTCGGTCGGTGTGTGTGTGTTGGGATAGAAAAGTGTGCGCACACCTGGCTGTCAGAAACGTTTAAGGGCTGCCGGTGGCTGCGGTCGATAATTAAAAAGGAGGAAAGACGGCGGGAGCGAGGCGCCGTGAAGTTGAGCGTTACTTGCACTGGTGCCTCCTTAACACGTTTATCTTTTGGCATCATTTTGTCTGTCCGCCACCACGGGCCCGAATCCCGCCCACCTTTGCTGGAAGAAAGCGAGGCTGCTATTTTCTGCCTCGCAGTTTGCGTCTTACTTAACGTGGTTACATTAACAAGTTAGCGCCGCGGGCTCCGGGCCGGCAGGGAACGACGACCTTAGCCTCAGCTACCTCCTCATAGAATTCCAAACGAAATTGTTTCTCATGCCGACAGTGCGGCGATCCCGCAACGTGTGAACAATTTCCCAAAAATGGAGAGACGTGTGCCAAAATAAAGCAAAAATACCAGCGCCTAGTTTGAGCTTCGTTGCTGTGGCTAGGCCGGCCGGACACCCCAACAAAGCCGCAGTCATTATTGGTCATCTTATTTCCACAAAGTGCCCCCCCCCCCCCCGACTGATGTGATTCTCAGAACGGCGAGCGAGCGGTCGCGATTGAGCGGCGCCCTCAGACGTGCCGCCGCAAAACATCCAGCGGCGGGTAAAGCGCTGAATTGAGAGCGGCGGATATTGGAGCCATTCGTCTTTGAGTGCCGCTGCTCGCATGGCGAGTCAAACCCAGATGCTCTGGAGACACAAAACGAGGAAAACTTTCCCATTTTAGCACGGCAGGCTACGACGCTCGAGGAAGCAGCAGGCGGCGCAAGGTTATTCTTGTTGGGATCACAAAACAAAACAATTGTTTGCAATTTTTGTTGTTAGCATCAGCGCTAGTGCTACCGCTAAGAGCAGCATGGCTAACTCATACAAAACGATCGAATGATCAAAATGTAATTTGTGCCTTTTCTAAAATTGAATTCAGGCCTACATTGCCAAACTCTTACCCCAAAGAGATGGGAAAGAAAAACAAACAAATTGATTCTTTAAGAAAGTTGAGGCGGGAGAAGACGCATTAGCAATCTTCAGGCTAATCGACTCCATTGGGTCATTTGCGCTAAAGTGAAGCATTTAGGCCAGGAACTAAAAGCGTGGCGCAATTGCGGCAGAGCTGAGTGGCGGCGGCGGCAACCAATTGGACGGCAAATTGGAAGCAAAGTGGAATGAAAAGGGAGCAGGTGCGCTTGTGCTCCACTTTTTAATGACGTCTCCATCGCAACGCAAAGACAGCGGGGAGATTTGGGCTAACGTTGAACATGGCTTCCTCCGAAAATCATCCTGATTTTAATTGCTTCTCAGAATGAAAATAACCAGCAATAATCATAAAATAACCAATAATAAAAATAATAATCGACCACATCGTTTTGACTTTGCAACATTCAGCGGAACCGAAACATCTCTCTGCCAAAACTCATGGAGAGACAGCAAAAAGCACAAATGCAGAGTCAGCACTTTGGCGCTCGCTGAAAACGGGATGAATGAACGCACGTTGGCGGCTGCGAGTGATCCGTCTGGGCGGCGGCGCCCCGCTCGCCGCCGCCTCGGCTTCCATCTGCTCGCCGCCATCTATCGTTTAGCCGTTTGCTCAAGCTGTGCCGCAAACGAAGACAAGACGCTTCGCTGGCTTCTCAGATGCTCTGCTTGGCGGGAGGTAACGAGTTCCGCCTTGAAAAGAAAACGATATAATGAAGAGGAGAGCGGCGCCTCGGCTTTTCGAGGGCAAAACCGACTGATGCCAATTTATTGTTGTAAATATTAATTGCAGAAAACTTCGATAGGTGAGCTCGGTCCGTTGCAAAGCAAAACAGGACATCAACTGTCTCCATTTGTATCCCAACAAAACAGGGTCTGCGTCTGCAGTTAAGTAAGTATGCTATTTGCGGAAATACGGTGGCTTTTGACATTTATAGAAAGAGATGGTTGGTGCGCGTGCCTGCCTGCCATCACCAGGAGGCAGTCAAGAGCGGCGTTCGGGGTCAGGAAGGGACGCCCTGAGTTACGAGGCCGTATGGATGGAGGCGAGGTGCGCCATGATTGAGGGTCGCTCGGGGGCACCAAGCAGTAGGAAACAACATCAGGTGACGGGATGGAGTTGGGTTTGGCCAATCGGGTTTGGGATTGGGAGGTGACTGGTTGCTCGAGGTTCAGATTTACGTTTGAAGACTCGAGTCTTGCAATTGCTTTTTCTTGAGCTTTTGTCAGCTTTTATCAAACGTGTGTTTTTCAATTTTTCATTTTTTTGGGGAGGATTATGGGCTTGGCAGTTTTTGATGGAACATGTATATTGGAGATTCAGCAGCATATTTGGAAAGACAAAAAAAAATTGCTTTCTGACCCCACTCAGTGTATTTTAACGGGAACCACGAATGTCACGGTCTATCTCTCGCATACGTTGTGTAGTTTTAGGTTGTAATGCCACCATTCACCTCTAGATGGCAGACATGGCTTAGTTACTGGCGCCTCAATAATCTCGTACAAGTTGATTTAAGTAAAAAAAGTCTTTGCACTGAATGTTGCTTTGCTGTTACAAACACAAATAATATTTCAATTTTTGGTCATACATCTGGTTAGAAATTGTGCCCCCGGCTCCCATTTAAATTGTCCATCCTGGGATGAATTGTAAATATTGATCAATTTGAAGCTTCCACCTTCAGCGGTGAGACAAACCGCGGTGACATCTCCCCTCCGAAAATCAATTGCGCTCTTGCTGCGCGATGCGAAGCCGCCATCATCCCCGAAGGGATGGCAAGCGTGTCGCGCGAGCGGAGCGCGCCGCCGTTGCTCGCTGATGCAGCTCTATCGACTTGCCCTTTCATTCCATTGTCGAGTTTCAATATTTACTACCTGCACGTGAAGAGCCACAAGAATGTAGTGAGCACTTGTGATGGACGCTTAGTCAACTGTTACACGTTGGATTTGGCGCCATCTGTCGGCAGCAAGCGTGATTATAATTTAGGGCTTTTGTGAATTCAAAAAAAAAAAATACACTGATCATTCATTTTGTTCCGGGAGTAGAAAGTAAATGTTTCAGAAAAGTCTGGATTTTGTAGGCACGTTTTTATATTGAGATGTATTTGGAGAGGTTCTGAAAAAAATGTCACAACCTTGGAAAAATCTTTTTCATTTTTCTAGAGTTGGCACCATTTTTCTTCAGAAAGGCAATACCTTGCATAAATGAAGTCACATTTTCTAGGTTTAAAATCTGTTGGGGGGTTTTCAAAGTCAAATTTTATTTTGTGATGAGAACAAATGACTTTGGGGATGAAAAAAAATCTAATTTTGTATCTTAAAAGAACATTTTTAGACTATAAATGTCTGTTAACGTTGCTTAAGAAATCTTCAAAAACAAAGTTCCTTTTTTGAGGGAAGGGGAGGGGGGTGAATTCTGACAAAACGTATTTTCCAGTCATGACATCATCCTACAATATGATACGGACAAACTAATGAGATTTCTGGAATGCCGTCGGCGAGCCCTTTAAGTGGACATGTGACATGATATAGTTTACTAGCATGCCATTTTCAACCTTGTCCTAGAAGATCCTCTTCAAATCAAATGTAATCACCAGAAAAATGCAAACAACTTGAGTGTCTTCATACTGACTACATGTCCACATGAGGGATTTTAAAATTTTTCACAATGCATGCCGTGACCTTCAACTTTCAACTAATCCTGACATGCATAACCTCTGAAACCCCCCAAAACAACTTCGGCCACCTCCGTTCTCATTCCGCTCAAAAAAAGCAACCTAAACATCAACTGTGGCCATCCAAACTCCAAATTGAGATTTTTTTTTTTCCAAGTGTTCCTAAAGAAGTGACCTCATGTGAGCGCGGCTTGAGCCGAAAGAGCGCCCCCTGTCGCCACCTAAATCACTCAGCGAGGCGTCATTTGATTGACCGGCACACGCGCATGCACATCCAAAGTGGTCCCGATCCAGATGACGTGAGCAAAAAGCAGCAAAGAACGTTGATGAATAGGACATAAGCTGTTGCTTACCTTCTCCTTCGACATGAAAGCTCCACAATCGTGCTGCAAAAAAACACAACAGCACTCGGAAGAAGAAATCCTGCTAATCCGGAATGAGGGGGAGAAAAAGATCCGGATTCACTCTGGAAGTCCGGATCGGTTGTGGTGCCAATCCAAAACGGGTTCTCCTGTCAGGTATTCCATGCGCACGAGCGTCCCAACACTCCCGCTTGCTTGGTATCCTGTTGCACGTGCCGCACACTTTTCTTTGCACGTCTGACTGCGCGTGCGTGCGTCCGCAACGGGGCTTTGCTCGTCTTCTTCAGCGGCGAGTCGCCGTGGCCGCGAACAGCGGGAGCGGGGAGTGTCTCCTCCTCCTCGTCGCCCCCCCCTCTCTCACCTCGCGATCCGCGTGCGCTCGGCAGCGTCATCGGCGGAGCCGCAGGTTCGAGTTGGCCGCAGATGCATCCCCCCCCGTCCGTCCGTCCGTCCTCCCCCTCCCACCTTCTCCTTCTGGCTTCCAAACTGTGGGAATTCCTCAAGTGATGCGCGATTGAAGCTCCTCCGCCTCGCCTCCGCCGTGCACACAAATGTCAAATAAAAGCAGGAAATGAGGCGTTTATCACAAGATCGCAGAAAAGATTTGAAAGAGTCGGTCGGGCACATTCATGATCACAAACATGACAACCGCAATTTTGACACCAACAAAAATCAAATCAAAACATTTGGGTCAAATCGAAAAGAAAAGATACATATGTTCAGCCTAAAGTCTTTTTTAAGGGTTCTTAAAAGATGCAATCACCAAAGGTTCGCATTTAAAGTTCACAAAGAAGTGAGGAAGGGCAAGATGGACGCTTGGACGGAGGTCCATGGTGTCACAGCGAGCGGCAGTGTTCTAGCTATTGGGTCCACACCGTTTTGGGTCAGTTTGCCCTAACATTGGATTAAGAACACACAATTCAAATAGCAGGTGGCTGAGGAATGCCCCGCCCACATGTGGGTTGGAAAAGCCCCGTCCACTTGCTAAAGGACTGCTAAGCGGGCTGATCACCGAGCATCGATCCAAATGTCAGCTACGCCGCAGCAGCTACGCCGCAGCAGCTACGCCGCAGCTAGCCGGCGGGAAAGCGGCATCACGTCCTAGCGTTGGTGCTGCTTTCCAAACGGCAATAAATCGGCTTCCAAATAAGTGTTGTTTTTGGAAAAATGCTAATTGGTGCAGTTTTGGGCTGCGGCTGGCATGCGGCCTACACTACAATGGAAGCCGAAGGAGGTCCTTTGCATTCAATTCCTTCCTTTCATTACTTTTACGGCGCCGCGCTTTCTTCGGGCGGAAGCGTCCGTTCGATATTTCAACGCCATAGTTTTGTCATTTCATTTCACAGCCGTCGACCAACGGCCACGTTTACGGCGTCTTCTCACTTAAATCAAAAGCTTGTGTTGCAAGGCACGTTTGGGCGGCTCCTCCCAACCCATCCTCCCTCCCTCCCTCCCAGCCAGCAAGTCAACACTCAGCCCACGGTTACCATCTCCTGCTGCTCCTCTTGGGTTTTTTGTTTTCTTTTTCCACCTCCTTCAAAGAAACTTTGAAGCCTTTTTGTGCCACAAAGATGACACAAACAAACACTAAGGAGGTTTGGCATTGGTTTGCAATCAATGCTCAATTAACCGTGATGGTGTGAGAGGAAGGAAGTTGAAATACAGCAAGTCCATCCGTCCATCCATCCATCTTTTTTATAACGTAAATTTTGCTCAAGGTGAGAGGTAAGCTGGAGTCCATCCCGGATGGATGACTCAGGGCCAAGACCGAGCTCCTCTGAATCAACCTCCACGTGGGCACTTTTGTCCACGTCAGTCTTTGACAAAGGTGTTCTCGTCGTTTATGTAAATATATTGAAGCGGACGAGTGTCGAAAAAGTCAACCTACACAAATGTGGGACGTCGGGGCCCTTTTAAGGTGCAAACTCAAACCCTATTCGCTTCCTTCCTTCCTTCCTTCCTTCCTTCCTTCCTTCCTTCCTTCCTTCCTTCCTTCCTTCCTTCCTTCCTTCCTTCCTTCCTTCCAGAAGCTCATTTGGGTCTTGGACACCGATAATGGAGTCAAGGCGACCGACCCCTGTTTAATTTGCTGTTTGTCACCGTCACCACCACCGTCACCACCACCACGCAGAGGCTCCGAATGGCTGCGAGCGTGCGAGGAGGCTAATGACACGCTCTTGCATAAATAGCAGCCACGCACGCACGCACACGTAAGTCTGAGGGCATAATGAGGTGGTCGCTCCTATCCATCCCCGACCCGAGTCAATTAAAGCATGTTTACGCTCGTCGGGTTTAGAGGGCGAGCGAGGCAAACAAACCATTTTGGTGGATTTATGTTCAGCGCGCACAACACAATCAGATACAGTGCAAGGATTTGAGCAAATGGTCCGCCTTTGTCACTCAGTTATCCATCCATCCAAAAATATAAATAGTTGCTGTAGTCCTTCATATTTTTCTGCTATCTTACTGTCCATAAAAACAAAAGTCAACATCGGAATAAACGGTTTAAAAATGCAGTGTGTCCAATGTATTTTTCTGCTCCCCTCATCTCAGAGAGAAACTCCTATTTGCAATTTGTACACATAAGTACTATAAATATAACATTGATAACCGAGTGAGTGCCTGGTCGTAAACTTGAAAAGTTGCGTTCTATTTTCTTGTATTTTGCTGCCGTCTGGTGGCGCACAGAGTCATTACAGCATGGTGGCGTTTTAGGATCAATTGAATGGAGCACGGTCTACGTATATTTGAAATAACCATAAAATAAATAAAATGATAAAAAAGAAACGGGGGAGGCAATGATTACATAATAAGACTAATGACTTGGAGACGTTAAGCAGCATATCACGCATGACAGCAACACCACTGGAGCTATTAGCTAACCACAAATGATGCTGGAACAATGAAGTCCAACTCGTTGGCATAACGTAAACACATTCAAGACACTTATAGATAGGACATTTTGAAAAAGCCATTAAAGGAACACGTTTGGTTTCAATGCATCCATTTCCACGAAAGCATGTGACGTTTGTCACGCCCTTCCCGTTTAAATGTGAACTTTGCTCAGTTTTCATAATGTGCTGCACATCAATAATAATAAAAAGTACACGACGTCAACAAAAACCAAAAGTGGTGCGTTCGGGTGCCGCTTGGAAATGTGTCAAATTGGGCTTTCCTTGAGACCGAGTAGCAACGTGGATATGTTGAATGCTGAGAACGTGAGGAACTAACACGTGCTGTTTGTTTGAAAACTTTCTTTACGACGTGTTCATTAGGATAGTCTAAATTCCGCTTGCCAGCGAAGGCAGCACACCCGGCCGCGCCCCTTTTCCACTCCCCCGGCCTCAGGTAACTTTGTGCGCTCGGGCTCTCTTCCTACTGCGCGTCGATTCGAACCGGCCGGCCGCAACTCTCCTTCGGGCCAAGCGCACGGAACGGACAGCAGCCATGGCCGAGTCCCAGCTCGTGTGCATGGAGGACGGCCGAATCGGCGTCCAGGTGGCCGAGACGCGGCCGGAGTTCTACTACAGCGAGGAGCAGCGCGCCGCCGTCGAGGAGCTGCTCAAGAACGGCGACGGCGCGTTCAAAATGCGCCTCAAGGACGACAACATGAAAGATTTTTTATCCGCCAGGGAGGTGAAACTGCTCACCAATAACTTTAAACACTACGACGCGGCCGGGGAGGGGGAGCGGGAGCGGGAGGCGGGCGCGCGCTCGTCTCCGTCCTCGGACTCCGGGGTCCACTCCACCTACTGGCCGCAGATGTCCGACACCGAGGTGCCGCCGCTGGACATTGGCTGGCCCAGCGGGGGCTTCTTCAAGGGGGTGACCCGGGTGGCGATCCACACGCACCCTCCCAAGGACAACGGACCGCATATCAAGGAGGTGGTGCGCAGGCTCATCCAGGGGGCCAGCAAGGTGGGTGAGCGCGCGCGCGTGCGCGCATGCATCATCATCGTCATCATCAAAACAAACGATTACTAATTGGAACGTCCCTGGAGTGCCTTATTTTGCGGATCCCGACAATGTGGTCGGCGAATGATGGTTTTGCAACCGACCACCGATTTTGCATATAAATGCAAATGATCGACCGAGCCGATCGGATCTGTCTTAAGTCGAATAGGATCATAAGTGGCATCATGGTTAAATAACTGCACTGCATTTACAAAGTTTGACTTCTTGAATCGCTCTCCTCCCTGTTGTAAATAATAGATACTACCTTGCGCCATAGAAATGACCCGAGCGACGAGACATTCGGTTTAAAAATTCCATCCACAGTCAAAACAAAACGTCCCCGTCTAACGCCACATCTGATCATTGAGGTGAGTCAGTTCAAGTCAGGGTTCTTTGCCAGTTTGTCTCAATTCAAGTCGACTTTATTTGTAGAGCCAACCATAGCTGCATACAAAGTGCAAAAGAAACCTTGCACAATAGAAAGAAACATGTGATTATTGGCGTTTATTTACCAAATTCATTCCATTTTAATCATGATGTGGGCCACCACGATTAAATGAATTTTGCACTCGAGTGTTAAACAGTAGTGCAATCAAAATACACGTTTTCTCAACGTCATGAAGAATTTTAATGAATCATTGTAATTACAAAAGTCCCCCAAATATGGTCCTCGTCCTTTCATTTCTTTATCTCTGCCAAAGAGCTTTATATGTTTGCATAGGGTGGTTTTTATTTTATTTTTTTAAGCAGCTGTAGGTCAATAAGAGCCTTGAATAAGTTACCGTTGCGGACGTGCATCCTGGAGGTTTCGTGACATACTTTTTTGTTTTCTTACTAAGGCTGCCTGATCAACTGGTTTCAGCCATTAATTGATCTTAATTGCTCAACATGATTACCAAATAAAAAAAAAAGGGGGGGGGGGGGGGGGGAGTGATTTTGGAGTTGTTTTATTTTTTATTTTAAACAAAGAAACTGCTTGCTCCTAAGCTTTTTTTTTCTTAATCAGGAGAGGTCCCAGAAGGCGAAAAAACCGAACTTTTGAAACCAGTCACTGTCAGTTGCTTTTTCAAACGTGCCAGAAAAGAGGCCATTGAAATGAGACATTTGTCCAAACATATCCTCCATGGCAGTGCTCATCTTCTTGTGTGCGTGCGGAAAGCCGGCTATTGCACAAACGTGCCAAGTTAGAGACCGACACGCGAGCTGACGTCACACCAAACATGTTTATTTCCTTCATCGGCCGGAGATGAGGTCACCGCGTTGCTATGCTGCCGGGGCATTTCCAAAGTTTCATTTTTGAAGCTCGACGCCCGTTTGGGAAAAATTGGTCAGGTGGTTTGTTTTTATTTTGGTTTCAATTCATTTGTCACTACAGGGCAAAGCTTTTGCGACTGACGACAACAACTGTTTGGTGTAGTCTCCAACTTCGGGGCAGTCAAAACGCAACAAGGCCTCTTTCATTTCATGAACGTATCCACTTCCTGTCGGCCATTTTGGAAGTGATTTATGAGCACGGCTGGCGTACGGCCTCGTATTGTCTCGCAATCGTGTAATCAATAACGGTTTGGTTGTGGTGCTCGAGGCCGCCGCAAACGCGTCCCGGCGCGCACGGCAAATATTTGAGCAGGCCACACCGGCTCAGACTTGTCAAGGTGTCAAGGCTGAGGTGGAAAAGGGCAAAAATGCTAAGGGGAAGTTGCAGGAAAGAAATCGGAATCAGCGGACTTGATTGCCTGCCCGACTGGTTTTGTCTTGAAATTCCCCGAAAGCAAAGCCGTGTTGACGATTTGCGCTCTACGTGTTGAAAAAGTCCAGGCGCTCATCGAGGGCCAAAAGCGATGAGTCGGCACTCGGAAGTCCATATTCATTTGTCGTTAAAGGAAGAATATGATCCATTTTAGCATTTGCGAGTACGTTCAAATGTTGTTGAAAATACGTTTGAACATACATACAGGTTGTCACTTCCAGGGTTCCGTAGTTGTACGATTATTTGCTTTTGCGTCTCCTTTTTTCTTTCTTTTGGGAAAGGCTGCTTCACAATCCAGCCGGACGCCCGGAGGCTCTTTGAGACTTTTTTTTTTTTTGTGTGTGCGGGCATACCTAATGTAATGGCCGCTTTGAGCCTTCTCTTGGAGGAACGCCAAGCTGTCAGCGACAAGTTCAATGCAAGAGCAACGCTCGTAACTCCTCTGGGGAAGGGGCGGGGGGGCATCTTGCTCCACTTCAAATTCTAGAAGAGTGCTCGGAAAGGAGAAGCCGAAAAGTTTCCACCATTCATTAGGTTGCGCAATAAAGGCGGGCAGTGAAAGGGGGGGGGGGGTGAGTCAGTGGTTCACTTGTGTGGCCTGCTGAATACAACTAACTCATTCAAATTCAGTCATCAGAAGTAAATGATGAGGGGAGGGGGGAGGCCAGTCATAAGTCATGACATCCATCCATTTTCCCGGCCTTCACCACCACCCACGTCTCGGCCTTGGCTGAAGAGTTTGCGTTGTGCCCCCCCCCTTGTCCTGGTAGGTGATCGCCATCGTGATGGACCTGCTCACCGACCTGCAGATCCTGCAGGACCTGATGGACGCCGCCTGGCGCCGCTCGGTGGCCGTCTACATCCTGCTGGACCAACACGGCGTGCCGCACTTCCTGGACATGTGCTCTCGGCTGCAGATCGGCGCCCAGCACCTGCGGGTAAGACCCTTCGTGCTAAGCCCTTGCCGCTTCTTGCTTTGGTCCGGATGCAAAAGGTGGACTTGACTGGAAGAGGTTCTGAATTTGCATACATTTACCTCCAGCGGACACCTGCAGCTCTTCTTTTTTTTTTTGCTCGGAATCATTTCCTGGTACGGCTCACCGCAAAAAATGCGGGACGCCGAGCCAAGCGCAGGCTGACATTTGAAGCTCTTGAAACGGCTGACGTGTTGCAACTTCTCGTTTCCGGATGGTAAAAATGTTTGTCGTCCCAAACTGCGTGTGAATTGCAGAACATTCGCGCCCGGACCCTCTCCGGGGTGGGCTTCAACTTGTCCTTCGGCAGACTGCCCGGCTCCTTGTGCTCCAAGTACATGCTGGTGGACGGAGACAAAGTGGTCTTTGGATCCTACAGGTGAGAAACTCCAACGTCCCCAGGAAATCATCTCCCATTGGTCCATGTGACGATTTACCATTTGCCTTCTACCTAGCAACAAGTTCTACATTTGATTTTGTTTTTTTTTAAAGCCAGCGTCCGAAGCCAGATTCACTTTGCAATATGAAATTTGATGGTGCGAAATAAAATCATCCCCCTCAAAATTGTTCACTAAGATAAACAAGCAAGCTAATTCAAGCCAGAGCAAAGGTCAAAGTTCAAACAAACAAGTGCGCTTTGAGCCAGCCCACTTTCATTTCACTGCTCCGCCACACCCAGCAAGCAAACCTGCCTCAAGACTCGAAGTTCTTGTTTTGAACAGCTTAAGTGCTTCGTCATTAGCGTCCTTCCATTGACGCCAGCGAATTACAACAGGTGTCGGTTCCGCCTCGGCTGTCAAAGTGTCAGCCGGGCCTCAAACTCATTAAACTCAAGAAGCTGTAAAGGCCTCGCTCCCAATATTTGGGATAAAGCAGCGCAGATCGACATGCAAAGTGAACATTCACATTCCTCCGCATTTTCACGGTATCAATACTTGCATAATCCACATTTTATTGATTCGGATGATGACTGAATCAAAGTTCAAACGCAACATAAACCCCAACAAATTGAAATCCTTACGCGAGTGAACAGTTGTCGCTTTACGACCAACTATATTTATTTATTCGATATAATTTCGTGGTTATTTCACATTCATGCCGTTAAGACTAACGTCGCAAAAGTCAAGGCATTGTCTTTGCCCACATGAACGATGAACTCGGTGACAAAAGTATGAAAACATTTACACTGCAGCGACATTCCAACAATGTACACGCGTATCTTGCCACTGACCGTGTGAAGACACTTTGCTCGGAAGGAATTTAAAAAAAAAAAAAAATCACTCACCATTTGGTGGCGGGCGGCGTCTTCGTGCCAGCCGGCCGGCGTCTTCCCGCCGAATTCCGAGTCCAGCGTTAAGAAAGTGGCACCATGTTGGTGGCGTTGTCCAAAAATAAAGTCATTTTCAGCGAGCAGTGTTGTGTATTTTTCGAAAGACGAATGTGGCGACGAAGCCGATTCGGGCGACATTGGTCGAGGCCAAGAAAGAAAGTCGCCCGCCAGCCCGCCAGGTGCCCTCGGCTGTCAAATTAACCTCCGACCGGAAGTTTCGCAAGGGTCATCTTTTATTTCCGGTGTCAGCAAAAAATGTTTGGATGCTTTATGCTGCTGTTGAAGTGTGCCAGCAACACAGTCATTTCATTTAATTAATAAATAAATGAATGAAGAAATAAATAAATATGAAACCATATTTTAGGGGCAAAATGCCCCCATTTCAGGGCATTCTGGAGCCATGACAGTGATTCATTTGATGATTGTTTCAAAATCGTTCAGCCCTAACGTAATGTCCCGCAATCGTCATGATGTCACACTGACAAGTCTTTCCCACGCGACAGTTACTCGTGGTCCTCGTCGCGCATGGACCGCAACACCATCACGGTGATGACGGGCCAGGTGGTGGAGTTCTTCGACCAGGACTTCCGCGAGCTCTACGCCGTGTCGGAGAAGCTGGACCTCTTCCGCGAGTTCCACGTGAGCCCGCCGGCCAACACGAGCGCCAGCGTGCGCTCCAAAGCGGGCCCCAAGCGGCCCCCGCTTCCCGCCACCACGTCCCGCTTCCAAGTCAGCCTCGGCGACCCCCGCAAAGTCAATAACATCGAGGTGCCCGCTCACAAGTACTACAACCCCAAGTACTTCCTCATGTTCCCGGACACGCCGCAGCCGCCGAGGTCCCTGCAGGGGCCCACCAGACCGTCCGAGCTCTTGCGGCTTACCGTGCCCCAGGAACAGATCACCAGCAGCGAGAAACTGGACCGCCTCAGCCCGCTCCCGTCGGAACCGGTGGAGTTCTTCAAGAAAGCCAACGGCGTCCCGCAGGAGAAGAAGAGACTGACGCTGAAGCAGAGGATCACCAAGAGATTGTCGTCCAGCAAGCTGTCCCTCAACAGCGGGAGGGCCAGCCCCGCCGAGTCCACGGGACACCCGGGGAGCCAGGACCCCCTGGAGGTCAAGGTCAAGTCATCCACCAACAAGCTCAAGCTCCTCAAGAGGCCGTCCACGCTCGGGCCCAGGACCGACTCGGTGCAGACGTTAGACACCACGCAAGACAACAGCAGTGAGTGATGTGGTACGGTGGATGGAAAAAGTCCGCTGGGCACTTTTTGAATCTTTCTTCTTTTTTTTTTGCTGTTTGTTCCGCAGGCCTGAAGAGTCACCGCCGACCTAAGCAAGTGTGCAAAGTGTCCTGAGGTAGACAAGCAGATTGTTTTTCCTCAAGTATATTCCAAACGGTTTACAAGCACTAAATTCACTTTTGTTAGCGGGCCTCAGACGTCCTGCCGCTCGCTGGAAGTGGCGTGCTAGCTCAAGGGCTGACCAATCAAGCCGGCTAAAAAAAGCCACACAAAAAAAAAAGCCCAGTGCCTTCTTTGTTGTTACCCAAAAATAAAATCACTTTTTATCCTTTAATTTGTGTTCATAATGCGGATTCTTTGAGGTCATGTTAAGTAATGAGGTGCAATTTGCACAAAGGTTGTACCCACTTCCGTGTTGCAGGTACTAAATCAGTTGAAATAAAATGTTGCAGTTCAGATCAAAACAATTACTTTTCGTTTGTTTTTACCATTATTTTAGCGAAAGAAAAAACGCAACAAGAAATAGTCTTGTCTTTTGAATTGGTTTTTTTTTTTGGCCACTTGAGGGCAGCAAAGAACACTTTGATTCACTTTTATATTCGGAACAATGCTCAACATGTAACATACTTTTACACAAAGAGCCATTTTCAGGCATTAGTCATGAAATGATTCAACGGCAACGTGACAAACCCAACAAAATCTTTTGTATATTTACAAGTATTTCTGAAGCAGAAGTCGACTCCCCGGCAAGAGGAAGTGATGAATGGTTCAATCCTGAAAGAGGTGCACCCTCATTTGTCAGCAAACTTCCCCAAAAGACACATTCCTAATTTCGCGGCGTGCCACGCTTTTTGAGCCTGATCAAATCTTTGGGCTTCATTTCTCCGTCGGATGGCGCCACTCCACTTAAGGCGGGCGGGCGGGCGGGCGGGCTCGGGCGACCGTGTTCAACAACTTGGGTGGGAGCCCAGCCCGGCCGGGCACCCGCTTCCGTCAATAGGAAACGATTTGGATCCAAAATGTCCGCCGGCGCGTGAGTTCTTTTGACCGGTGTCTGGTTCAGTCCTGCTGGTTCTGCTTGATTAGTTTCTTCTTGCGCTGGGACACCAGGTCGTAGAAAGGGTCCCTGGTGATGCTCGCCCTTTTCAAAATCAACACCGAGACGGACCGCAAATGAGCTTTGTTCTGTTGGTACTACGAGAATATTGTTTGATTTGCCGATTGCAAGATGGATTTTTTTAGAAAGCCATCAAAAAATATTGATTAAAAAATAATAATAAAAAATAATATCAATACAATAAAAAGAATGAAACAAAAACAAAATCTGCTATGTGCGGGCGTGGGGTACCTGATGGCGTGGATCCAGGAGTCTCTCTCGCCGGCGCTGGCAGCGCAGATGGCGTACGATTGGTGTTTGCCCTCCACCACGCGGCCGTCCGTCTCCGTCTTGCACGCTTTGATCTTCTGACCTCGACTGTTGGGGTTGTACAGCTCCAGGCAGTACTGGACGGCAAATTTCCATCCAAATTCAAAATACAAATCATATGGAGAAAAATGGATAGAAAGCTCACAGGTTTGCGGGGAAAGGGGACGTCCCGGACGCACAGGTTCTCCAGAGGGATGATGCCTCGAGGCTCTTTGTCCTGCTGGCAAAAGTCAACCATCAGGAGTGGCGAATGTGAAGAGATAAAAGTCTACACACCCCTCTTATAGCCAGAGGGAGGATGCGAGTCGGACATTATGGTGGAAAATTCATCTTGGTCTCATTTGAACAGGGGGGTGTAGACATTTGATACACACAGAGAGAGACAGAGACAGAGACAGAGAGAGAGAGAGGGAGAGAAAGAGAGAGAGAGAGAGAGAGAGAGAGAGAGAGAGAGAGAGAGAGAGAGAGAGAGAAAGAGCGGGAGGGCTTACGGTGGTGAACTCAAAGTAGTAGAGGCAGTTGTCAGTGAGGATGAACCATCGCCTCTTCCACGTCTTCACTCGGCCGCCTTCGGCCCCCCCAAAAAAACAAATGGTCATGAAAAAGGCCAAAGGAGGAAAGAAGAGAGCGCACATTTACCCAGCTTGAGGAGCCATCCTTCTCTGTCGGGGTTGAAGAACGTGTGCGTCAGGTCGTTGCCGTCGTCCTCGGGAATCTTGAAGGGCTCCTTGCGGATGCTCTCGTAAAGTTTCTATGAGGGGAAAAAAAAAAACGTTTATTGACACCACCACAAAAAGGACGGAGCGGCGCTTTTTACCGAGAGCAGCTCTACGGGGAGGTCGCGGCCGTTGTTGATGCCTTTGTTCATGCAAACAAATCGCTCCAGCGTGGTCTTGTCCTTCACGTTGGGGTTGTGCAAGCTGGTGTTCAGCATGATGATGGCGAACGACAAGATGTAGCACGTGTCTGTGCACAGGAAGTGACATCACGGAAGAGGCCCAGACCAGCAGAAGTATGGGTCAATGCTCAAATGAAAAGGTTCTGGTTCCGGTCCTGAACCAAAACTTACCGGTGGACTGGAAGACGTTTGCGTTGCATTGGCAGTATCGCGCGGCAAACGCCTCCATCATGCGGTCGATCTTCTGGGCCTCGCCGGGCAGACGGAAACTCCACAGGAACTGTCTGCCGGCCGGCCGGCCAGGTGAAATGAAATGTGATGGACGTCATTAGTATGATGTCATAAGATGACATCAGAGCGTGTGGACGCAGACCTCAGCGCCTGGACCAAGTTGAGGTCGGAGAACTCGTGAAGTTCCACAAAGGCCTTCAAGGTTTGCAGGTGGAGCTCGTCCCTGATGAAAAAGAACAACAATTCATGGTCCTTGGCTGAATTTTCCAGAAAGTCTCCGCCCAGCAAAGATTTTGGAGGTGGACGCGGTCGTTCACCTTTCTCCCAGGAACTCTCCGATGGCCGTCTTGTTGAGGCCCTCCTCCTTGTAGAGGAAGTCGGCGATGCATGCAGCGCTCTTCTCCAATAACTTGTTCTCCACCAGGTAATTGATACCCTGAACCACACACACACACCTCAAGTGATGACAAATCAAGGTCAATCCAGATCTGATCCAGATCTGCTCCAGATGGCACATTGTAAACGCAACACGCTCTGCTTTTGCATGTTAAAAGCAGTGCGCTCTGCTCAAAAGGGAGTCTGCATGGAAAAAAAGTTCGTTTTTGTCCCTCTCGTCCTTTCACATCTTCAAATGATGCATTGAGGTCCACGTTTGCAGTACACAAACAACTGCTGCGATGTGTCGAGTGTGGCGGAAACAGCACAGGCGGCGGCGACACGCTAAACAGGAAGTGGTCGCTTCTCCGAGACGGCTCGGGCAAACAAAGGCGGCAAAAAAGCACTTGGACTTTTTGCCGCTCACCTTCTTAGGGTCCATGTTGAATTTTTTCTTCCCATTGGAGAATTGTTTCCTTCCCATGCTTTTGCTGCAAGAAAACACAAAACACTTTTTGATGACAAGTCACCAAAACAACAGCTTGGTTTGGAAATTTGGAGTTGCCTGGCTGCAATTGAACCAAATGCCGAGGACCTGTTTGGTCCCAAAAATAGCCACTTCTGACCAAAATGGCGGATTGACTTTGTTTTGCCAGGCATGGCTTTGTGAGACTTCATTTTATTTTATTTTGGGATTTCTTTGTGTGGGTCTACCATATGTCAGATTGCGAAGTAAAAGTTTCCAAAATATGCTCTGCCATTTTTTGATGCTCACGCTAGACCGGCCTACCTTTCCTCGGTCTCGGCCAAGTCGAAATTGAGAATCTCGGCCATTACGCTGTCAATCTCATCCTTGAGTTTCTGCACACACACACACACACGCGCGCGCACACACACACGCACACCAAGAAAAGTCTCCATCAAATGTCCAAGATGTCTTTTGTCATGATCAAAGATGGTACCTGGATGTCATCCAGAAGTCCTTTCTTGTGCATCTTGATGCTCTCCAACTCCAACATTTCGGCCGTTGTGAAACCCGACAGAACTGCAACAGCCCAGATGAAATCAAATCATCCAAAATATCAAATATGTGACAAAAACAACAATCTGGCTGATTCTGGAACAAAAGTGGCCTTCTACTTGATGGCCCACATTGTATGTGAGCTTCTGCATCAGTAACTTGATTGCTGTGGACTAACGAAAGCGGACGGAGGTGTGATCATGTGATCGTCACAGCGCCCCCTCGTGGCGCATGCTCGCTTCTTGTGAATGACACGGTGAGCCAAACGCCCTTCCTGTGTGCTGCTTGTGCAACACGCACGCACGCACACACACACGCACGCACGCACGAGGAGAAAGAAGAAGCAGCGTTTAAATAGTCGCCATATGGAGGAAATGAGAGCACGCTTGACTTTGCTCTGCTCAAAAATGTAGAGACACTTTCCCATTGAGGAGCATTAGAAAGCATCTCTAAAGATTTGCAATGACTATTGGCTCGCTTTGAAAGGAGGTTTGCATGTTTACATTTGTGTCTCGGTTCAAGTTTTAGGGGAAATTGAAAAGAACCGAAAGTTAAATTTGGAATTCAAAATAAAGCAGTGGCAGAACGACTCAAATGTGGGTTTGAACGTCATTTTGGTTTGTACTGCCTCTCTCTGGTTTAAAAGGACTATTCTTCAAACGCTTTGTATCACATTTATATGACTAGAATATTGTATCTCAACATACACGTATTATATTATATTTTTTTCATTCTAAACTTAAAATGTCATTTTAAACTAAACAGCTATCAACAAACATTTTTAAATGCAAAACAAATTTGTAATTTATTCAATGGCCAGGGGGAAAAAATCAAGTTATGTATAAATTCAAAACTTTGAAGTAAAAAGAAGGAAATAAAATCAAAATTCTGAACATTTAAAAGGCAACCCAAAATGTCAAAGGCAAGGGGGAAAAAAAACCCCAGGAAACAAATATTTAAAAAATAAAATAAAATTCATCTTACCCATGTCAGTCATGAGCTCCACCAAAATAAAAAACGCAGCGTGACAAAAGCAGAGTGAGCTGGTGTGGATGCTGCTTCAGCACAAAGCGTCCAAAGTGACACTTGAATGACAGACACATTCACCCCCCACCCCCAAGAAAAATAACAGGAAGTCACCCTTTCAAAATAAAACCACTGAATGGACATCAGGAAGGAACATGATGTGCTGACATTTTTTTAATCAATCATATGTCATGTTCCAGCAGTGATGTCTTGAACTTCCTTTTCTTGTCCAAACACATACAAAAAAAAAAAAAAAAAATTAAATTAAAAAAAAAAAAATATATATATATATATATATATATGTATATGTGTGTGTGTGTGTGTGTCTGTTAGTCTGCATGCATATATATATATATATATATATATATATAATAGAATAGAATAGATCTTTATTGTCATTGTCACCTGTACAACGAAATTTAAAAAGTGCCAACCAAAAAGTGCCAATATATATATATATATATATACATACGTATATACAGGAAGCTGAAAACAAGCGACTGCGACACCTCAACCGCCTGCACAGCACACACATAAAGTGAGAAGTGCGCATGTGTGTGTGTGTTGCATGTGTGTGTTACAGCTTCCTGTGTTGTCACACGGTATCTCGTCTTTGAGTGTGTGTGTGTGTGTTGAGTGTGAAGAGGCGCAGCATGCAGGCCATCAAGTGTGTGGTGGTCGGAGACGGGTACGACTTTTTTTATTCATTTATCACGCTTTTATTCAACTTGATCAATCAATCTAGCACTTTTATTGTTTTTATTGGCATGATCGTTTGGACACTCTTGCCATTACGTGTCGACGATGAGTCGATTTACACGAGAAGAGTATGACTCGAGCACGAGGGCGCAAAGTGTCGGCGGGCCGCTTCGTCGCCGGCGAAGGAGAGAATGTTCTGATTTGTGTGTCCGAGCGTGAGAGACAACTTTGGGCAAGTTCCTTTTCTGTCCACAAAGTGGGCTTCGCAAGCAAACATCTCTCGCACGGTCGGTGGTGCGCCCGTCGGCTCAGAAAATGGACCGAGAGGTCCCCGGAGACACAAAAGTCCCACTTCCCGCGACTCCACGGCTTTATTCTGGCTGACCCACCGGTTCAACCGACTCAATGAGAGACGAGCTGAGAGAGCGTGTGACTGTCTGTCTAACTAACTAACTAACTAACTAACTAACTAACTGGCCTACTAAGCAACTTGCTCACTCCTACTCACTCACTCACTCACTCACTCACTCACTCACTCACTCACTCACTCACTCACTCACTCACTCACTCACTCACTCACTCACTCACTCACTCACGGCAAGCAACTTGCTAACTCCCTCGCTAGCACCCCCCCCCCCCTTTCCAACCCAATTGACCAAACTAACGAAAACCCTTCATATTAACAAAAAGCGAGTGACTTCTGCAAAACACATTTTGCGTCTAGAGTGTTTGGATGATTCTGTTGACATCATCAACGTGCATTGAGCGCTAATTTGCCATTTGCTTGTACAAACGGAACCTCATTCTTGCATCCTGTGCGGTCGTTTGAAAAGAAAAAAGAAAAAAAAAACTGGAGCTTGTGTGTCAGGTGTGACGCCAACGCATCCATCTCCCCACTTCCTGTTTTCAAACACTTCACTTCCTCTTTGCACGCACTCTTCATTTGACTGTTTTAAGCGTGTGTGTTTTCCAGGGCGGTGGGCAAAACATGTCTGCTCATCAGCTACACAACCAATGCCTTCCCGGGGGAATACATCCCCACTGTGTGAGTGTCCACACACACACACACACACACACACCACGTCATGAGAAGGCCATAAGAGTCCAATTGCTTTTTTTTCGTTGACTTTGAGCTTTGACAACTACTCGGCCAACGTGATGGTGGACAGCAAGCCGGTCAACTTGGGCCTGTGGGACACAGCGGGCCAGGAGGACTATGACAGACTCCGGCCGTTGTCCTACCCGCAGACGGTACGCGCACACGCGCACACACACACACACACACACACACACACTCCTGGACACACAGGCTCAGAGTCACATGTGTGCGTGTGCACAGGACGTGTTTCTGATTTGTTTCTCCCTGGTGAGTCCGGCTTCGCACGAGAACGTCCGAGCTAAGGTACGTGCTACGTATCGATGACAACAATCCGATCCTAAAATCCGACCTCCAAACGCTAATCGGGGATTTCAACTTGAATTTGAAATCCACTGCCTGTCTTGATTTAAAACCCGACTTTAAAAGCCACGTTGAAGGCCTAAATGGAATAGCTGGAACGTTTAGCGAGGTCCCGTGTCGCCGTGGTAACGATGCGGCGTTTACGCACCAGTGGTACCCAGAGGTACGCCACCATTGCCCATCCACGCCCATCATACTGGTGGGCACCAAGCTGGACCTGCGGGACGAAAAGGACACGGTGGATAAGCTCAAGGACAAGAAACTGGCGCCCATCACGTACCCGCAAGGTCTGGCGCTGGCCAAGGAGATCGGTGAGGACCCGACCCGTGGCTGCGGCGCCCCCAGCTTTGCTAAGCGTTTTTTTTGGGTTTTTTTGGCGCAGACGCCATCAAGTACCTGGAGTGCTCGGCGCTGACTCAGCGAGGTCTGAAGACCGTATTCGACGAGGCCATCCGAGCCGTTCTTTGTCCTCAGCCCGCTAAAGTCAAGAAGAAGCCCTGCGTGCTCATCTGACCTCAGGTGACCTTTGACTTGAAAATCAGGACCACAACAGCAGTATCATGAAATAGCACTTATTGTCTTTTTACCAATTGTTTGTTTTCTTTCATATCTAAGCCAGAAAACTGTCAAATGTATTTTTTGTTTTCCATCATGAGGCAGAACAAAGTCCTTCATTTTTCCAATCAGAAGATTAGCGCAAGCAGGTATCGACCGATGGCCTTCCTCAAGAACGTCGAACGCTTGAACGCACGCGAGAAATGCCAGCAAAGTGGACGGACATGAAGCTAAGCTGTGTCAAAGCTGATGCTCACGCAAACGGATGAGAAAATAAATGCTTCTTGCTGTCATTTCAAAAAGAAAAGTCAAGGCCTGCAAGCCCCTCATTCATCTCCATTTGACCTGTGTGTGTGTGTCTCCGTGTAAGAAAGTTACATTGCAACTTGAAAGTATACGACATCAAATTTCTGGTCACATGACCTTTAACTAAGAAAATTCCTAAAATATATTTTTTTTTTCTGGAAAATGACTCAAAAAAGAAAGCAGGTGAAGAAAATTGCAATTTTTTCCCTCCCAAATTATTGAGTGACTTTTTTTTGCTGGACTTTGGCTCGCTTTCCGACCGTTTGACATTGAGAATGCGTGCCGATTTGGTATGTATAGCGGCGCCTTGATCGATACGCTCTTAGCGCGTCACCAGAAAAAAAAAAAAAGGGAGTTTGGGAGGGAGCAGCTGAGCGGATGGAGCGTGCTTGCCTCTGGAGGCTGTCTGGCTGTCTGTCTGTCTGGCTGCATCTTCACGCCTGCTCCGTCATTTTGGACAGGGACTCTCAATCGGAACAGGTAAGTCTTTTGGATTCCCTGGTAAACACTTTTGGGAGTATCATTAGGAAAAAAACATGATGGATTTTGGGGTGACAAAATGTTTCAACTGGAGCAGGAATTTGATTCTTCACACATGGGGAGACTTTTTTGTTTTTCATTTAAATTGTTTATTTGCAATTTTTGTGCTAAGTATGAAAGCATATTGGATGATGTATTTCAACTGTATTAATAGTCTAATTAATATTCTATATCTGCATTCTTGTATTTATCAGACACGCTATTTTGAATGATTGGATTTATTTTGGTCTTATAATGAATGCATTCAGTATGCATACAAGTGATTTGTGTCGAATCATTTGGAATGTTTGTCACATCATTTCATGAGTCCCGTATTGCATTGACTTTCTGTTTTTATGGATCATTGTACCTTTGTATTGTTTCTATTGCATTGTTATTGTCTTTATTATTAAGTGCATAATGAATCATTTTTCAAATTCTGTTATCATCCATTTTGAGGATTTATGTTTCGTCTCAGGTGTTGCTTGAAATGAGCAAAAATGTATTTTTAAAATATTTGTTAAACTATTTTACATATGATATTTTTATCATGAATACTATATCATGATGGACAATGTCTGGCGTCTGTGTTAACGTGAAAGCGTTCAATCGCGCACTGTCCCTCGTCCATGACAGGACAGCGATTGATTATTTTGGGCGAATTTACGATCTCATCAATATTGAGGCCATCTGAGAGAACGGAGCAATTTCCCCGGCGTACAGGAGCAAATTGATTCAAATCGACGTTGTCGTCGATGAATCGACTTCTGCTCGTGTACGCACACGTCGAGCCACCTGAGCGCTACTTGATGCCCAATGGCCGTGCGTCACGTTGTCATTGTGTTGCTTGTCACCCAATCGGCCCCGTGTCGTTAATTAGCGCTGGGCTTGATCTGGGAAAACACCCAGCATGCATTATGGTGGCATTTCTTTTTTTTTCTTGACCCATGCGTGGTAAGTTCTCGCTCCCGTAGTTTTCCCTTAGCGCCAAATTACATCAAGGTTGACAAGATGCAGGCCAAATTGTCGGAGAGTTTTTTTTTTCTTGTTTTAGATAGAGAGTTTCAGTTGTTTGAGAGTTGTACTTTACTTTTTTTTTTTTTCTTTCTTCCACATGCACTGGCGTCCAGTTGGTCAGGGTTCACGGCGGTTGTTTATCCTCCCTATGTGGGAACATTTTATCCCCAGCCGAGCGGCGCCAATTATCGGCCATTACAAGCAAAGGCCGCGGGTGTGCCTGCGCGCCGCGTAGTGACCATTAGCCAGCCTTGTTTTGGTTGTGATGGCGTCGGAGCGCCAAGATAATGAGCGCCTTACCATTCAGCTGGCCTCCGTCCGCTTCATCTATTGACATACAGAGTGGAAACATCTGGCAGGCCATTTAAAGGACGACAAGACCATTGTTTGCCTTGTTTGACGGGTTATGCATTTGACCAAAAAAAAAAGAATTTGGTCAACTCTAGCGGTAGGTTATTCATGACGCAACTTTATGGAAAATAAAAACATCACCTGCGAGTGGCTGGCGACCAATTCAGGGTGTCGTCCGCCTTTCGCCCGATGTCAGCCGGCCGGGATTGGCGCCAACATCTCCGGCGACCCTGAACAGGATGGATGGATGGATGGAAGTCGCAAAGCAAAGTGGCTCATTTTCTGTTTTCACCTGACGGAGCGCGCAGGTTTCCCGAATGCCAGCCGACGGTCCCCATGGAGCTCCTTCCGATTAGCCAGGACGTCGTCCCCTCTGCCGCCTGGTCCCTTTTCAACGGCACCCACAACTTGACCGGGGAAGCGCCGCCGAGGTCAGAGGGACCCCTCCCGGGCCCGGCGGGCGTCTTGATCCCACTCATCTACGGCGTGGTGTGCGCTGTAGGCCTGGCGGGCAACACCCTGGTGATCCACGTGGTGGTCAACCACAGCCCGGGGTCGTCGGCCACCAACATCTACATCCTCAACCTGGCCGTGGCCGACGAGCTCTTCATGCTGGGCCTTCCGTTCCTGGCGGCCCAGAACGCGCTCCTCTCCTGGCCCTTCGGCTCGCTCCTCTGCCGGGTGGTGATGACGGTGGACGCCATCAACCAGTTCACCAGCATCTTCTGCCTCGCCGTCATGTCCGTGGACCGCTACCTGGCCGTGGCGCAGCCCGTGCGGGCCGGGCGCTGGCGGCGCCCCCCGGTGGCCAAGGCGGTGAGCGCGGCGCTGTGGCTGGGTTCCTTCGTGGTGGTGCTTCCGGTGGTGGCGTTCGCCGACGTGAGGCAAGGGGACGGGGACTGCGGAATCGTGTGGCCGGAGCCGGTCGAACTTTGGAAGACCGTCTTCATCGTGTACACCTTCGCGGTGGGATTCTGCGGCCCCCTGCTGGTCATCTGCATATGCTACCTGCTCATCGTCATCAAGGTAAGGAGTGCTTCGGCAAGCGTTGACGTGGCCGCCGTAAAAAGGAAGGGATGGATCATTTTGGTATCGATAACGGATCGTTTGGTCCTCAGGTCCGCAGCGTCGGCAAACGCGCTCAGGCGACATCGTCGCGGCGCCGTCGTTCCGAGCGCAAGGTGACCCGCATGGTGGTGGTGGTGGTGGCCGTGTTTGTGCTGTGCTGGCTCCCCTTCTACGCCCTCAACATCGTCAACCTCTTGGTGGTTCTGCCCGGCGACCTGCGAGGCCTCTACTTCTTCGTGGTGGCCCTGTCCTACGCCAACAGCTGCGCCAACCCCATCCTCTACGCCTTCCTGTCCGACAACTTCAAGCGGGGGTTCCGCAGGGCTCTGTGCCGGGCCTCACGCCGGGTGCGCAGCCACCAAAGGGTGGACTCGGACGGGGGGCGGCGCCCCACCGAGGACTGGGGCGGCATGGTTGCGCGCGGGCCGGGGAGCCGAGGGGAAGGGGCCGAGTGCGGCGAAGCGAGCCCGCAAAAGAACAGGACGGAAGGTCCGCAAGGTTCTGGGAGAGAGGGGACTCCCGAGGAGGAGAATGGAGGAGGACGGGAGCAGGGAGAGCCAAAGTCACAAAATGAAAAGTCGGCGCTGGAAATCAGCTGCTTGTGACTGGCGTGTCCTTTGCGGGTTTCAAACTTAATGTGTTCCCTTTAGGAAACACAAAACTCCTCAATGATGTCAAGAGACCAAAGAGTCTTTTGTACTCCATTGGAGACCCAACTGTCACTTTCAAAGCCTTCATTTCACAACCTAACCCTGCCCTCAAAGCGTCATTAAACACCATAAGTAAAAACTTTCAACTCAACTGGATGTGCGTCGGCGCTAAAGCTAAGCGCTAATGCTAAGCGCTAATGCTAAGCGCTAATGCTAAGCGCCAATGCTAAGCGCTAAAGCTAAGCGCTAAAGCTAAGCGCTAAAGCTAAGCGCTACAACTAAGCGCTAAAGCTAGTTCAACCTCAGTGTGGCTGCTGCTAATATAGTTATTGTTGTCTAGATATAGTATATGTATGGTTAATATGTGTAAAATATTCAAGTGTTATAAGGTATTAACAAAAAAAAAAGCTGAGACTTAAGATAAGAATTCAGTTTTATTGTATTCTTTTTTTTTGTGGTGCAACTAAGCGCGACATTGTGGAGATTGCAGTGAAATCCTATTGTGTATTTATTGGACGCTGGCATTTATTTTTTTACATTATAAAAAAAAATCTAGATTTGAAAACAGGTCAATTTGACTGGTTTATATAGTAATTGTTGTAGCAATTATTGTATGCTTTTGTGTTTGTTATGACTATTTTCATAGGATAGCCGCCATTTTACGCTACCGTATTTGTTTGTACAAAATAAAATCACAATTGCCGTTCGATGGCTCTGTGAAATCAATTGAAATGAAGGAGCGATAACGCCTCCTAGAGACCAAAATACAAACTTGACTACAGCCATTTTCTTTTTTTGGCAGGGAGTAATTAGCATACTAATCACCTGCCCATGAGTACCGCGTCCTCATTCGGGCACCACGTCGGCGATCCACTTGAGGTAGGGCGGGTTGCCTTGGTGGATGGGCAGGCTGATGACTTCGGCCACCTCGTACGGGTGGTTCTGACTGCGAGCGGCGAGGAACAGCGCGCTCGTTAAAATGCAACAGGGCGCCCCCGATTGACGCACGACTCGAGGACTTACCGCACGTAGTCGGTGAGAGCGAGGACCTTGGAGCTTCTGGTCTTGATCATCTAAATGGGCCGAAAACGCGCGTCAAACGTCTCGACGTGCATTTTGAAAGGGCCGCTGGCTCGCTCACCAGCAGAACCTCGCTGTCCTCCTGGATGGCCCCTTGCCATTCGTACCTGGCGATATTAACGACAGCAAAGTTTGACCTGGGCGAAGAATATCCTCCGAATAATCGTGTCGGTGGTTCTCATCAAATACCACCTGAAAAAGTACTTAGCTGCTCAATAAATAATAATACGAATCTTGTATTGGGACAGTAGGTAGCATTTACCAGCAGAGGAAGCCCAGGTAAAGGGCCACACTTTTGAGAATAACTAACCCAAACTACGAATGACGGATCTTTGTAAAAGTATGATCAGATTGTCTGACGTTAGTTCAAGGTTGCTCCATCAATGAGAGAAGTGTCATTTTGTTGTGAGCAGCATTGCGCGCGAGTGCGACACTTACACGGATGTGACGGCTGGAACAATGTTGACGCAGGCGGCCAGCTTCTGCTGCACGATGCCCCTGCGCCAGCAACACAAAACAAACAACACATATTGAGAAAATGTTTTCTTTTGTTTACACTCTTCAAAGAGCACCAATAATATGTGCATTTTTATCAGCAATTATATGCATTAGACATTTAGTATACATTTGATCCTTGTTAAAATATAAAAAAAAAAATCTAATATCTATTGTAAAATATTAAAAAAGATGAAAATAATCGGCAAAAGAACGCAATTTTTTGAATTAGAAAAAGATACTGGAAAAACTAAATGGAGTGTGGAACAGAATGTAAAATAAGACTGAGCAAAAATGCTTCCTGCTGCGTCACACACCACACGATGAAGATCAAAATAAGACTGAGCAAAAATGCTTCCTGCTGCATCATACACCACACGATGAAGATCATGAGCAACCTGGCCAAGTCTTTGGCCACCGTGTCGTTGGGGCAGGTGACGAAGGCGGCCGAGTGCGCGCCAGACGCATACGTCTCGGAAGCCATGGAGAAAGCCCTCGGTCCCACGCTCCTCAGCAGCTGGAACATAAACACGCTCAGCAGCACCGTCTGACCGAGGAGAGGAGAAAATGAGGTCATGAGAGCAAACACTTTTGCAGACTTACTGTGGGGAAAGGAGCAAAGAGCGCAGCCTTTTAATACTAAAAAAAAAGGAGCAAAGAGCGCAGCCTTTTAATACTAACTTAATAGAAGATGCAGACTTTCTTCATAAATAGTAAAGTTACATTGACGCACAAGTCTTATAGATTGTACAGCTTGTACACACTAACCAGAAGCCAACCTTGCAGCGCCTCAAAGCGGGGATGTCCAATACGCATGCCCCAAACACGTATGGCTGCTTGGGACAAGACACAAGCACATTCGTTAAACAAACACCACAACTAAGAACGTAATGTCGTTCTCTCGGGACTTTCAATAAAAACATCTAGCTTACACATTTGCATTTACATAAAAAAACAAGTAAACACATTTTAATCATGCTCAAAAAATGTCGCGTCGAAAGTTTTGCTTCACCACCTGTCACGCCTCCTTTGTCAAAACAAGCGGTTAGCGTATATTAGCCCCTCAAAGGCAACTCAAGGCCTCTTTATAGGACGTATTTAAAGAGTATATCAGTGCCATAAGATAAAAACGATAGTGTTGGTGTGTGTTTTAACGTACGTGTCAATTTACCTGCTGTTTATAGCTAGCGCCAAGCGAGCGAGCGACGACACTGCCGTAACGTCGAGAACACGAGAAGTTCTACCAGCCGACAACTGATAGTAAGAGATGACAGACACGGGCTGTGTTCAAATATATTCACTTACTAATCACAATAAAGGGATTATTTATACTGTGAACTCGACTGTTCACTTATACTCAGGAGAAAATTTGTTTTCCAGCGCTAGTTGATCGCGCAGTTAAATACGTCATTATGTCGTAAAGTGTGACAACTGCCGTCAATCGTAAAGCCGCGACGTCACTACAAATAAATAAATCGCGTTGGGTTTTGCGACAGATCATTGACATTGACGACACCACACGTTTGTTTTTAAGGTGGGGGTCGACTTTATTTGTAAAATAAACGACATATTTCATGTTTTTCTCCAGAACGTCTATGGCTCAGTGGGTAACGGATGGATAAAGTTGAAAAAAAAAAAAAACTATCCCAGAAAAAGATCTAAAATGTAAAATATCATTTTTAATTTTATTTTATTTCTTTTAACTGAGGACAGCGAGAGCCAACTTGAACCGTGCCATCAGGCTAGCGAAGCGAAGCCACAGTCGGAAAATTCAGGATTGTTTCCACGACGCCAATAACACCAGGAGTATGTGGCAAGGCATACGGGCGATCACGGACTACAACTCACCCTCCCCCCCGGTGGGTGAGGTTGATGCTGACTTCCTAAATGGTCTAAATAACTTCTTTGGGCGTTTTGAGGCACTGAACAGCACTCCGGCAGTTAAAACTGTTCCCCACCAGGAAGAGGAGGTCCTCTGCCTTGACTCAGCCGACGTGTGGAAGACTCTGAGAAGAGTCAACCCACGTAAGGCCCCAGGCCCCGACAACATACCTGGGCGGGTGTTCAAGGAATGTGCAGGCCAGCTGGCTGGTGTCATCACAGACATTTTTAACATCTCGCTGGACCAAGCCAAAGTGCCAGTGTGCTTCAAGGCTGCCTCCATCATTCCGGTGCCGAAGAAACCTCAAATCACCTCATGGAATGACTACAGACCTGTGGCACTGACTCCCATCATGATGAAGTGCTTCGAAAGGCTGCTCAAAGATCACATCGTCTCCAGACTCCCCCCAACATTCGATCCGTTCCAGTTTGCCTACCGGCAGAACCGCTCCACTGAGGATGCCATCTCCTCCGTTCTTCACCTGAGCCTGGCTCACCTGGAGGGGAGGAACACCCACGTGCGGTTGCTGTTCCTGGACTTCAGCTCAGCGTTTAATACCATCATTCCACAACATCTGGTGGAAAAACTGGAACACCTGGGCTTCAGCACCCCCCTTCGGAACTGGCTGCTAGACTTCCTCACCAACAGACCTCAGTCAGTCCGGGTCGGACAGAACACCTCCGATGTCATCACCCTCAGCACAGGCTCCCCTCAGGGCTGCGTCCTGAGCCCCCTGCTGTTCACCCTGATGACACACGACTGCGCCCCCAGGTTCACCACCAATCACATCGTGAAGTTTGCAGACGACACAACGGTGGTGGGCCTCATCAGGGACAACAACGACCTGGACTACAGAGAGGAGGTGGAGCAGTTGGTGGGCTGGTGCAGAGAAAATAGCCTGATCCTGAATGTGGAGAAGACGAAGGAGATCATCGTCGACTTCAGGAAGAACCAGCCTCACCACGCTCCACTGATCATCAACAGCTCAGCTGTGGAGGTGGTCAGCAGCACTAAATTCCTGGGAGTCCACATCACAGACGACCTCACCTGGTCTGTGAACACCACAACACTGGTCAAGAGGGCACAGAAGCGCTTGTACTTCCTGCGGAGGATGAGGAGAGCCCACCTGCCCCCACCCATCATGAGGACGTTCTACCGAAGCACCATAGAGAGCATTCTGACAAGCTGTCTCTCGGTGTGGTGTGGAGGTTGCAGCGCCTCCGATTGGAAGAACCTGAGGAGAGTGGTGAGGACAGCAGAGAGGATCATCGGGGCTCCTCTTCCCTCCATTCAGGACTTGTCATCCCAGCGCTGCGTGTCCCGAGCCCGAAATATTATCAGTGACCCATCACACCCCCACCATGGACTGTTCTCCCTGCTGCCCTCTGGGAAGAGGTTTCGCAGCATCCGCTGCAGGTCCACCAGGTTCTGCAATAGTTTTTTCCCTGCTGTCGTCAGACTGCTGAACATTCAAACGTAGCATTCCTCTGCACACTTGTAAATACTGCTTTTTGTCTCCTGCACTGTTAACATACTTTATCACTGCTGCACTTTGTACTTTCATATTTTTATATAGAATGTCACTTTTTTTTTTTTTTATAACCAGCCGAAATACCTCTACATTGCTGAAAGCCGTATGCAACGAAATTTCGTTTTGTACACACCAGTGTTGACAAAATGACAATAAAGTTCTGTCTAAGTCTAAGTCTCTAAGTCTAAGTCTTAATGAAAAACCGTGGGTTTTATCAAACAAGCCGTGACGTCCATTATTGAACATGCAGTGGCAGTATTGGCCACTGGGTGACGACATTTCGGCACTTGTCCGTGGAAATTCGTGGGAGCATCATGCCCATCACCTAAACACACGCACACGCGCACGCACGCACGCACGCACCCACTGATTTATTGCACGTGCACGCAGCCACTCTGTTTGATAACATTCCCTTTTCCTCCCTCACACTGCTCTCATTGCCTCCATCTTAAATGAAACTGGATGAGCGTCTCATAACCGCCGCACACACTCAGCGCACATGCAAAAAGACAGACAAACGCTTCCTGCGAGTGCACGGATGCACATCAAAACGCGGGAAGACACATAAGCGGCTGCTTTTCGCAATGATGGCAGCGCCGAGAGGAGGCGGCGGTGGTGCGGGTGAAGGGGGGGGGGGGGATGCTTGTTCCCATGGAAACTGTGCAGTCAGCACATCTGTACGTCCTCCCTCGTCGGCATCCGTGGCCTCTCGCCACCACAGCTGGACGTGACACGCACGCACACGTATACGCGGCGCCCCGACCGCGTTGCCATGGTGACCACCTGGCCCTCCGCCCATTGCGTGTGCATGTGTACTACGTGCAAACTCTTTAGTGTTTTATGAGCTGATTTCATCCTCTTCTCCCTCTCCGTGCCTGTCCATCAGCTCTTCCTCCTCCTCCTCCAAGCATGAGGAGAATCGATATGTTTTCAATTTGCAGCAGAGCCGTCCTCTTCTGCATTCTAATCAGCTCTCGCCGCCGGCCTTTTAAGTGCACGCCGCGTGGCAGAGGACATTGACGCCGACTGCAGCGTCCCCACTTTCACCCCCCCACCCCTTCTGTTTCAGAATGGCGTGCCGCAGAGTTGTTTCATCCTGAAGCGTTGGAGGGCCGCAGGGGAACTTGTTGCTTTTTTGTCAAATTTGCAGCCAAATTCATTCTTTGGTCTCATTCAGACAAACAAAAGTGTGTGACGGCTCGATTCGTTCATGAAGGAAACACCTGAGAGTGACAATACAGCCGAGCGACACGTTAAAAGCCGCAAGTCTTGATGCTAACGTTGCACGTCGGCCACTACAGGGGACCTCAAATGCTGTCAAAATGTTCCGTTTGCTTTTTGGAAAGGCGGATTTGCTGCTACGGTAAAAGTGCGGTCCCTCCATTCGAGTATTTGCGTTTCTTCTCAGGACCTCGACCAGATTCCGTCACGGAGTCGATCCATCCATCATCATCCATCACGCCGTCGACTGACTGTTTGTGTCTGTGTGGACAATCTTCCGGTGTTTGACCTTCAGATGCCAACGTAACAACAAGACGTTTGACATGATGGAAGGCAGGAAGAAGTGTCGGCATGAGGAGGCGGAACAGGACGAGAATGTTAAACATGTCCTTTAGACCCCCGAGAAGGAAGAGGAGAGGAGGGAGCCGTTTCTTGGTGGCCACTTGAACCACCACGACACCGCCTTCTATTATTCATCATTCCACAAAACGACTTGCTGCGTCCACTTGAGATCATCTCAAGTGGGATTATCCATGGCGAATGCTCACCCTAACCCAAAATGTTTTGGCAAAAGCAACCCTCAGCAACCCTAAAATTAACTCCAACACCAACCTTCATCCTGGATTTAAAGGTTGGCGTTTGAAAGTGCAAGCAAGAATTAAAGGTAGCCTCACGTGATTTATGGTCCTTCCGAGTCCTGACCAAAACTACGGCCCTCGGTCAAACACGGCCGTTACCTAAAGATTAGAGAAATGTAGTAGTATTTATATTTGTCTATCCAGCTTCACAAAAATGGCAGCGCTAGCAATACTCAGCTAGCATTAGCACTACAAACTAGCCAGCGTTAGCCAGAGCTGCTATGTTTTGGTAAGCATCATTTATTCGTAACGGGGTGTTAGTTATCGGTGTTGTTTTTGGGACTGTACCGAAAAAGGAGCAAAAAATAGTTGCTAATGACCCGGCCTTCGTGACACAGCAAAAGTCGATGGCTGAATCCTGAAGTCGGTCGGACAAGAGTACGAGCGTCAGGCTGCAGTGGACGGCCTACGTGTGGGAGGGACGTCAGCTGCTGGAGTTCAAACGCCGCCTCTCCAGGCTAAAAGTGGACAGTGGAGCTATTGAAGCCCAAAAGCTTTCAAATGCTGTGTAGGATGGGGCGCTAGTCCTCGTAGCACAATGCGTAGCCCGCAGCTAACTGCTATGGGTAACGCTGCATGTGTCAGAGAATTTGCTCTCATTGGAGTGCAGATACACAGCAGCATCAAAGACACAAGGACCTCAAGAATAACATGTTTGTTAGAGCTGTTGAGGATTGGAGATTGTCTTTGATAAAAACAAAAACTCATTGCCAGGTTCATTGAAGGCTGTACATTTTCCGTTAAATTCACTGCCAACCTCTGGCGGAGCTAGGGGGGGGGTGTCCGGGCACTGCCCCCCCACCTCCCTCAGCTGCCAGGTCAAATTGATTGATTTTTTTTATTTTTTATTAGATTTTTGGGGATTTGCAATTCCCTCGGGAATTGCTTTCCACACCTGTAGGAAACATATAGCGAATGTTTACATGCGTTTTCTGAAGAATATTTTGTGTTGACTTTTGCAGACCACACGAGACCCCCCCTGGGAAAAAAAATCCTAGCCCCGCCAGTGTTCCGTACTTGTACAATACTGGAACTACATTTCGTTGACTCTTGAGTTGTCTTCGATGCTAATAAAAAGCTACTAGCGACTAGCTAGCAGGGCATAGCTGACACGGGATGGTAGGATCCCGTTAGAGAAGTTCAGCAGTGAAGTCCTCCCAGAGTCAAGTGAACCCAAGCACGCAGGCCAGTAGGAGCACTCGACGTGAAGCGGCACAAAGGCAACGAAAACGAGAATTTGCGCCGCGGCCGCTAGCCGTTAGCATGCGCCTTCATGTGTGGCACAATGTGAGAGGAGAAAATACAAAGTGTGTGCAGTGCAGTGTAATGGAGCGTCGCTGCGGGCCAGCCGGCCACGGCTCGCCACACTGCGCTGCTGCTCGGCGTGCGCATCGTTGTCACGTGATGACACTGGCAACCAATCAGAAGGGCAAGACAGCCAGGAGCCGTCCGTGTCAGCGGCGAGAAAGAAAGTGGTCAACGGTACATTTGCTTTGTCCTACTCCTGACAACAAAGTGACATATTTACCATGGCCGCACTTTGTACGACTAATCAAATGGCTCTAATACGCCAAGTTCAACTTCTTTCGGGAGCCTGCCACCGACCGATCTGTTGCTTAATTGGGACTGTTCGCAACAACAAAGAGTGCGCAAAAAGGCCTGGCTACTATTAGCGTCGCCAACAGTCAAGCTCACACCTTTGATCATGTGAGGGGCACCCAAAAAGTTCGAATCAGCCATTTCCATGCCAGTAACAACCACAGATGGCACAGCCGCTGCCCAAAAAGATTGTGTTGGTTACTTTTAATGACTTTGTAAGTGCACACCGCCGAGCTAGCATTAGCATTGGGCTTGGGAAGACTAAAAAGTGTAAAAGGGCGCTTGAGACTGTGCAGAAGGGTGCCAACATTTTGGTATGCCTCCTTTCAAATGAACTGCTCAAAAACGCGATTTTCCACCATTTGTAGTTGTAAAACAAAACCTTTTTTGTTGGGGCTTTTGCTTGTAATAAAATGCTTGTATTGTTTCGCAAAGATGTGACGAAATGTCATTCTAGATGCAGTGACTTGTTGAGAAGGACGTTTTTATTTATGAACCGTCAGCCTCCTCCTCCTCATTGCTTGTGTCGATTTTTTTTCATCCTTAGCTTCTAAGCATCCTCTTCCTCCTCCTCCTCCTCCTCTTCTTCTTCTCCTCTCAGTTTCGGCGAGAAGACGAGCGAGAAAGCCGCGGATTGACGTGTCGCTGGAGCGAGATTAAAAAAAAAAAAAAAAAAAAAAAGGAGGGGGGGGAAATCAAGTTGGGCAGAAAAGACGCTGGATGTTTTTCACCGGAACGCGTCGTCGTGCGGAGACCGACTGAGGAGTGTCTGGATGCGGCAAGGCTCGCGTATCGTCCCGCTAAGCCTGCACCATCTCCACGGTCGCCGCCGCCTCCTCTTCTTCTTCCTCCTCCTCCTCCTCCTCTTCCTCCTCCACCGCTGCCTCCGCGCTCCGTCGGCCGGCTGCATGAGCGCCGATGCCCGGCCTGATCGCCGCCTGGATGCGCCCCTCCAGGAGCCCGCATGGAAACCGGGGACCAGAATATTAGGAGGAAGGCCAAGCAACTAAGCAGGCTGTGCGCTTTTATCCACCCCCATCTTCCTTGGCTTCTCCTTTTCTTGGATGGATTATTTTGACATGTGCTGAGGGGCGTCCATGGTGGGCTGGCTTCTTTTCAAAATGGCAGTTTGGCACCCAAAGAGTTCGATGGCATATATCATTTAAAGTGGTATATTTCGGGGGGGGGGGCGGGTGGGGGGGCGCCAAAAGTGACAACAGAGCGGTCGGTCGCAACCTGATGTTGAGGTGGCCCGTATCTTAGTCCATGTGCAAGCTTGTAAAGTTTCTACTGTGTGCGAGTGTGTGCGTGTGTGCGTGCGTGCTTGTGTGTGTGGTTGTGCTAGAATAGCTTGGTCAGACGCCCCAGTCCTGTTATTGGGGGTTCGGCCTTCACAGGGCTTCCAAAGTAGGCCTCCTTCCTGTGGGATCAAGTTTGGTTTTTAGGTCGCTCACTTGTTCCACTTTGGCGCCTCTTTGACCGCCCTCCTACTCCCCCCCCCCGTCCCCTTTTAAAGGGTTCAACTTATTTCTTACTTGCTGGTCGGCGACCCCCCACCCAAAACCAACCATACGATTTCCCCCGAGCTCCCCTAATTCCCCCGCCCCCCCCTCAGCCCCCCGCTACCGCCGCCCGCCCGCCGCCGCCGCCCACCCCCCCTTGTCCGAGCTGGCGTGGCGACGCAAACTCACAAATATTTACTTCCTGTACGTGAAGAGGAAAGGGGGCCCCCCCTTTGTGGAATGCGGCAACATGGGCGTGTTTGACCGCGGGGTTCAGATGCTGCTGACCACGGTGGGGGCCTTCGCCGCCTTCAGCCTCATGACCATCGCCGTGGGAACGGACTACTGGCTGTACTCGCGCGGCGTCTGCAAGATCAAGAGCAACAACGAGAACGAGACCAGCAAGAAGAACGAGGAGGTGATGACGCACTCGGGCCTCTGGAGGACCTGCTGCCTGGAAGGTGAGGCACAAATCCATGGCTCGCTCTTTGCTCCATTTGGCGTGAAGGCAATTTGAGGCTTTACTTGGGCCTAGCGTCAACATCCGAGGCACTTTGGGCTTTTTGATGAGCCCAACATGAATTTACCATGTAAACATCAACGACGAGCAATAGAAGTGTTTACTCCTGAGAGGCGTTGTAAGCCTGATGGACAAGTTTTCATCAGCACCGTCAGCATTTTCGAGGCATCGGTGGGCCTAACCTACAAGTTGGAGATGTTTTAGAGCAGGCAGGGTTGTCAAACTTCATTTTGTGGACAGCCACTTTGTAAATGCGGTCGTGAAGCCAAATAAATGCGTAATCGTCTCATCGAATGATCATATATGACGCAAAATCATCAAATGATCATATATGACACAAAACAATGATCGGTTCAAAGCTTTCAGATGTCAATGATAGCGGTTTCTTCAATTACCGTTCAAGTGATTGTAAATGAACAACATCATTTATTGCGAATGAGAAACATTTCACTCAAGATTTTAGAGAGGGTCATGACAGACACGATTTGCATTCACGGGCCACATGCAATGATGCGGCGGACCGGATCTGGCCCCCGGGCCTTGGGTTTGACACCTGTGTTTTAGAGGAGGATTCAAAGGGATCACTGTACCCATCTGGAGTCATAATTCAAATTTGGATAAGACAATTCAGAGGCTGTGAGAAGTTTTTGTAGGGGATCAATATCAAAATATATCATCAAAGACATTGTAGATGGACTTTGTCTTATAAAAATATGAAGTTTGATGTCCAAGGTTTTGCATTGGATCTCATCAGAATGTGTACCTTGTCTATTGAGTCTAAAAGTGAATCAAAACTATTTTTATTCTTTTTCGGAATTTACCTTGAATTTAGTATTCACACAGAGCCGTTCATAAAGTAGCGTAACATCATTGCCTGGCCTGGCCTGGCCAACGTCGGCGGTCCAGCTGCCGAGTCCGTCGGAGCTCCCGTGACGGATTTGCCCGTGATGGATCTGTCCCCGGGCCGCAGTCTGGTTCTGAGGCGCCGGGCCCGGCAGCCCCGAGGGCTGGCGGGCCGTGACAGGTGGAGCTCAGCGGGCTCTAAGTGCCGCTATTAATCTCCATCACGCCGCCGCCGTGTGTGTGACAGCAGATATGTTTCTGGGAATGAGATGTGAGCACGTGTGTGTGTGTGTGTGTGTGTGTGTGTGTGTGTGTGTGTGTGTGTGTGTTCATCATTTTTCTTACAGAGGACATCTGAAGCCAGTGAACCTCGCAAGGTTAAACTCTTTTTAAGCTGTGCAGACACACCACAATGTCTTTTATGCGTTTCCCCCCCCCCCCCTTTCTCTTTCTTAACAGCTTTATAATGCAGTGCTAGATAGACTAGCTAGGATATAGCATTCAGAGATAGTTGGGATGGTGGGATGTATAGGAGGGTGAGTCCATTTTTTGATTAGTATGTGGTGAATTACAACAAGCTAAAAATAAACAAAAAATGCTGTTGATGAGTAGGCTACTTCCTGGTTTGGTTTATGAGCAATGACAGATGGGAATATACCATCTGAATTGTGAGGTGGGGATAACAATCAAAAGAGCTAACAACATTTTAACAGTTGGAGGTAAATAAGTTACTTCCTGGTTTATGAACAGACTGTACCATTTTCTGTTTTGCAGAGGGGAGCCATCGGTTAAAATTGTAAAAAGGTAACATTTGTGAGTTTGCAGGCTACTTTCTAGTTGATGAGGAGTGACAGACTGGACTGTACCATTTTTTTTCATGTCGGGGGCTAGCATGAAAAGTCAAAATAGCTAAATTACTAAAAAACTTTGGTTGATAAGCAGGCTACTTACCGGTTGATGAGGAATGACACAGCAGACTGTACCATTTTCAATTTTCTGGTGGTGAGAAAAAGGCCTGCTGATGTCCTAAAAACAAAATGTTTGTTGGTTTGTTTAGCAAGCAAGCAAGCAAGCAAGCAGCTTCCTGGGTTACGAGGAACAAGAGAGGGATGGGACTGTACCATTTTTAATTCTGAGATGAAAAGAGCTAAAAGCATTTCAATGTTTGCACCTCAAATAAATGCTTTCTATTCTTTACCCGAAGAAACGAATGAGATCAAGATATGGTCATTCAATGCTGCTTGAACATAGAAGTAAACAAGGCAACACTTTTTTCTTCTCCCGAGAAATAAAACAAGAGCTGATTGATTTTTTTTAAACACCGATGATCTGAAATTGAACATTTCAAAAGTAAACGCCGCTCCTCAAAAAAAAAAACAGGTTACAACTACAAGAGAAAAGAACCGGGTTGATGGTTAGAAAGAAAAAAAAGCGTAACAAATGAAATGCCTGGTTCCTCTTTGACTTCAACAAATACACACCATACTTCAAATCAACACTTTTCTGATTCTCCTTTGAGGAAAACAAAACAGGCCATGACAAAAAAAACAAAAATACAGACGTGTTGAAATAAAAACAAAGGTCATGTGAAAAAAAATGAAAAGAAAAGCAGGAAGCGCAAAAAACACTCACCTGATGCTCCGTGTGTGTGTGTGTGTGTGTGTGTGTGTGTGTGTGTGTGTGTTGTGCTGGCACCTCCCTGCGCCCTCTTTAACGCTTGGCGGGAAGGTGCTGACAGGCCGCCTGTGCCGTCATCCCACAGCCAAAGCGAGTGACCTCTGTGTGTGTGTGTGCGTGTGCGTGTGCATCTCCACATTTACTGTTGTCGATCCCCAAAATCCAAAACGCAATATCTCTGTCAAAAAAGCCATCGATGGGATCGAGATTGGTTGCCGATACCGGCGACAGATACAAAAGGCTAAAAAATGTCCCGCTAGTCACTCATTAGCACGCAACGCTTTAACGTATCGGTGAATCAGAAAGAAAGGTCGTTATGTGCCAAAAGTGCAAGCAGTATCGCTAATGGAAAAAGAAGCCCTATTACACCATACTCGTGAGATCTTCACAAACAAAATCTCCTCATCCTATTGTCAATTAATCCGCTATTCCCACGCCTTCCAATAAACAGCAGTAGTTGATGAGGGAACAACGTAAGCGATATGAGGCACCAGCATGTGTGTGTGTGTGTGTGTGTGTGTGTGTGTGTGTGTGTGTGTGTGTGTGTGAGTGTGTGTCTGTGTGCGTGCGTTATACGAGACATTAGCCTATTGATTGTCAATGATGCAATCAGTAGGGAAGAACAAAACGCAGACACACAAAGACACGTGGGCATCTACAACATTGCTCATCGAGCACAAAATTTTTTTCTTCTCGTCTGATGATGAGGTGCTCAATAACGTAACAATAAAACAAACACGTGATTAAACCTCGGCTTCATCGGCAACGCACCTGAAATAAACGCAATCAAAAAATGGTCTTTATTTAAAAATAAACATTTAAATTTAAAAAATGTATGTGTCTGTTTCAAAATTCTGTTCGTCGTCAACCTTGAGGAAAAAAAATAAACGCTGCAACTCAAATAATCATTTGTTTTTAACAGGTGATGATGATTAAAAAAACAAAATCATGGACAAATGTAACGAGAGTTCGTCCTAATCATAACCATTCATGAAGTTCATTATTGAAGGATGATACCGGGAAGATTTACCGACTCGACCCGTGAGTAAATAATCAATCGGCTAATCGGCCTTGAACCGTAAAATGCCGACTCGGCCAAACGAATGATAAAAAGGAATCCGCTTGGCAACTTCTCAATGCGTTGACCTCGAAAACTTTTCAAAACTGCAAGCGGTGGGTGGTGAAACCAAAATGGCCGCCTTCTGCTTCAATTTGGGCCAGAGGTCCCGCAAATGTTTTCATCGGTTCCGTTTTGTGTCGATGGGCCAAACTGGTGACGGGGGACTGATTTCATTTTTGAATTGAAGACGTCACATTTGCTAATTGTAGCAATAAGCTAACAAGAAGTTGAGTTGAAATTTTCCGCAAAAAGACGCCCGAGTCTTCACGAGTGTGTTGCCGTAAAAGACGTAATTCCACTTCCCTTTCAAGGAGATAAAAAAAAAAATGGGAACAATCCGCCAGCAAAGGAAGGATGGGGTGAACAAGAGGTTGACGCCAGATAGCAAAGGATGAGGAGGCAGAAAGGGAAGGTGTGATGGTGCGGGCGGGCGGGCGGAGGAAGAAAAGAAGCTGGAAGAAGGAGACGGGGAAAAATAACATGCGGCGCTCATCAAACGCTTCGTCCGTGCAAAAAACTCAAACGTCCGTCCGCCTCCATGCGCCTTTCAAATTTGACAGGAATCGGACATCCGAAAATGGCGGGCCACTTTTTGCAATTCCACCCATGTGGTTTTGTGCTTTTATTTTCTTTTGTGTCTTTTGGCCAGTTTTGCTTGCGAGCGGGAAAACGCCAGACGACTCGCAAGCTATTTTTGTGGCTTTGGTTGACCAAATTTCACCAGACAGGCCGAACGGGATGAGCCCCCCAAAACGATGAAAGCCACGCATCACATCATCAGAGGAAGCAAAGAGGGTCGCCCTAAAATGACGACTGAGTGTTTATAGGCCTGCCAGTACGCTACGCTCTCAGCGGCGGGCGGTTGCTATGGACCTATATGAGCCTTTGAACAGCCGTTGCTACGCAGCGAGCGAGGCAGAGCAATGAGCCAGAGGCCCATGCAGTGGATGAGTCATAGCCCCCCCCCCCCCCGCTCCAACTCAGACCTCCCTTCACTCAACTCACACTTGTACCCCCCTACTGCGTTCTTCACACACACACACACACACACAAAGGAGGACGAAGCTCCCGGCGTTCTCGCGGCGTCCGAACCTGTCGAACATGGCTGACGGCGCCAATGCACACACACCTGGATGCGGCGGCATTGCAGAGGCACACACACACACGCTCATTGTAACCTGTTGTGATGTGTGCACTGTAGCCTGACACGCCCTCCGCTAGCTCAGCATGGTCACGTGACCTGTACTGCAGCTTCAGACCTCCCGGGGACATTTTGTGCCTTTGGGAAACGGACGTGAAACTTTTGCCAGACATTGTGCAGATTGCATTTTCTTCTAAAATGGTTCATTGGAAATTTGGACTTGGAAAATTCCATTCTTTAAGGCTCCAATCTGAAAACTCCAATTCGTATGTCGAGCGGAAAATGATTTGTATTTTTTGACCGCAATTGAGGACACAAATGCGAACAGCTGAGTCAGCGCTGGTCTTCTCCCTGCGCCATAGCTCGGCGGACAATAAAAGCGGCCAAGTGGGTCGATGGACAAATGAAGGCCATTAAGATCAAATTAAGATGAGTCTAGATTCACCGTGTCATAGAGCAGCACGGGGATGAGAAAAAATGCAAAACCGAAAAAGCCAAACATTGCCGCGCGCAACGCAACGTTGGGACCCAACGAGGCCAAGGTGAAGCGGTCGGATGAAAGAAATGATCAAATTCTTGAACCCATGGCCCGTAAATGTCCGAGTCCATTCATCTGCGCTTCCATCTTGCGTGGAAACAAAGCCGTGCCGTCAAATCGCAGTCTCGTTGACCTCGTTTTCTTCATGGCACTTCAACAGGAACGACAAATAGGATTTAGTTATTGGATTTATTTTTGATCCGTGATGACTTTTGACCAATAATATTGGTGTTTGGAGAAAAAATCTGAAGGAATGCCATTTTTACTGCGATGGAAACATTTAGCAGGATGTGGGGAAAAAAATCATTTCAATAACAAAAGCGTCCGATGAAAGTGTAAGAAAATATCCCATGTTGATATTGGCCGCAAAACGTTTTAGTGGAGCGGAGACGCCGGTCGCTGACCGACTTTGGGGGTGGGGGGGAGCATTTGTGTGTTTTCCCACCACAAAGGGCCACTTTGTATCAAGTATTCAGCGGCGACACTAGGCGCCGGTGTGGGCGACGTGTCCGACGTGGGACGGCGACGTAGCGACAACTTAGCCAACTCCCGAGGTGTGAAACGCACACACGGATGATGCCGTGCTTTTTATGGAAGCCGCCGCCGCCGCGTGTTTTATTCAAGAGGGCCGAATCCTCCGCGTATCAGCAAACGGTCCGCAGCCGTCGTCTTTCATATGGAAGTATCGTTCACTTGGCCTTTGGCCTGGCGACAAGCTCCATCTTCATGTTTTCTTGCTGTTTAGCAACAGCAGGAGCAAATCCTTGTTCTCTTGTTGACGTGTTAGCAGCATTTGTCTTGCTTCGTCACTTCAACTCTTGTCACGTGATCACTTTAGCTAGCCAATCAAGCTAGCCGGCCGGATAATTGTTATTTAAAAATGACTCTTTCAAAGAGCTCGCGGGATTAGCTTGAAGCCAAAATCATATCCGCGGGCTCTTGATCGCTTCAGCTAGCAAATCAAGCTAGCCGGCTAATGCTCGGCCGGGCTCGGATGCGCCGCTTGTCCTAATTGTTATTTCAAAATGAATCGAGTCTTTCAAAGAGCCCGCGGGTTTAGCTTGAAGCCGAAAACACGTCCGTGGGCTCGCGATGGGGTCGAAGCGTCGTTAGCTACGCCGTCTGTCCGCGCGCCTTTTCCCACTTTGCTTTGGTTTCAACGATATTCTTCTTCTGTGTCCGTCAGGTTCCTTCAAAGGCATGTGCAAACAGATCGACCACTTCCCGGAAGACGCCGACTACGAGGCCGACGCTTCCGAGTACTTCCTACGTGAGTCGGGCCCGATCGGGTTTTGAATGTGCTGTCGGGTTAGCCGCAAATCTTTGCGTTTGGTCGCTTTGGGTATTGTCCAGGTAGCGATTTAGCATTCAGCGATGTTCGCTTTTACGTGTCATCGTTTGACAAAACACGTAGATTGACTTTATTGTCATTGTACAACTGATGTCAAAGATCCTTCTAAAGTTGCTGGACGCTGGTAAAAGTCCAAAGTGAGCGTGGACGAGCCGAGGACTGCGTGACGGGAGGCTCACGTTTGGGGAGGTGAAGGGCAAGGAGGAGGCCGGCGAGCCTGCCGCCGTCTCCCAGCGGCCCGCCAATTAGGACACTTGGCTCTATAAATACCAGCGGGCGGCTGCGCGAACTGGGTCAAACCTCCTCCCCGGTGTCCTCCCCGGTGTCCCCCCGCCCCCTGCCCATCTGTTTGTGCATCCCCGACCGGCCGGGTCTGACAGCTGGTCCGCGGCGGGCGGGCAAGCGAGCGGCGGGCGTGGGCGTCGACAATCCACCGGGTGAGAAACGTTGTTCGAACGTTATCCAGAGTGGCCCAAAAAAACGGGACTAGCGGAGCCCGCTGGGGCAGAAGAGCGAAGAGAGTTGAAGGAGAAATTGAGGTGAGCTTCTTCTAAATGGAAGACCAAGGAGGAGGGAACGCTATTTAGCATCATGTTAGCGGCGTAGCTACGCAAATGTCAGCTGCTGACAACATCCTGTCATGGTCATGTTTAAGCCACAGAAATCGTTCAGGCGTGCATCCGTATCTGCGCCGACGATATGATGACGCTTCCTTTAAACGTCTCTTTGGCTTCCAAATTGAAGTAGCCGTGGTGCTCGACCTTGGAGGCTGCGCTGGGGCGTATCCGTGCGGTCATCTCGCGTGTCAAGCGAGTGCATTTGGTGTCGGCTGACCTACATTGGCGCCCAAGCAGATGCGCCGCAAACGCTGGAGGGAAAAGGCGAGCTGAGCGCCGCCGCCGCGGCTGGGCCGTTGAAAAAGTCAACGCAAACGTCAGTCTTTCCAATCTCTTGCGCGAAATAAACCTAAGGCCCTCGTCGGTCGGTGAGCATACTCGGTGTCAACGTGTCAATTCGAATGTGACACCGTTGCGGAAAGTCAGCGATTCAATCCATCCTCAACAGCGCTCCACCCATTGGATCGTGCGCTCGGTCGTCATTTCATTTTCCGGAGCGTTGTCATCATTATCAGCATCATCATCATCATCCTTCAGCCTCTCCAAGTGGTTAAACACGCACACGCACACACGGCCAGCCAGCCTGGTGAGATGTGTACATGTGGATATTACGTAAGCGAGAGCAGCGTGCCTTTCGAAGAGCACTGAGGGAGAAACACAGTTCACCCCCGACCGACCGACCCTTCAGTAGGACGCAACGAACAAAAATGTTAAGGAATAAATAAGGAAACAAAGATTTCATATTGTTATTAAATTGTCAATGAAATCATTTCTTATCTCCCAATCAGATGAAACGTTGACACGTTTGGAATAACGTTGTACTTTTGCCTCTTTTGCGCTAAACGCTTGCGATGGCTAATCGGCGCCGTCTTTTCAGATGAGTCCAAATCAGGCTACTTTACTGACATAAATCCTCTCTTGACCTTTAAAGCGCATCCATCTCACGTGACGTTAATCCGTCCAAACTGACGTCAGGAAAAAAAATCGTTCCGACACAAACTACGGCTGCTAAAATTAGACGGCCGGCCTGATCCTGGTAGCATCAAGCCGCAAATTGGAAAGGGGGGTGTGACATCACCGTGTGATGACGTCACTGCTCTGGCTGATGTCACGGCGGGCTATTTTGGTGGACATGGAGGCATATCACCATTTGCACCAGTAATGCGGCTTGATAACCACTGACGCACGCACGCACGCACGCGCGTGTTGACATGTTTGCCATGCGGACGGAGCGTGACATTTGTGAGCACGCTGCAGAATGTCAGCGTCACTTTCAAACAGAGCTCCAAAAGGAACAACGTGAACAGGAAGTTGGACATGGAACATGCACACAAGCGGTTGCGACAATCCTGTAGCGATATTTTGCAGCCATTTTAACAAGCGCATGTTCTTTGCCGCTCGCTGGGCTCTCCCACGTGGGTGGCGGCGGCGGACACAATGCGTTGGTAGTGCATAGTGTGGACGGGAAACACCACACAGCGAGGATGTGGGTGGGCGGCATCTGATCGATCGATGAGTGCGTGTCTTGTTGTGTTGGATCTTGCTCTGTGTGTGTGTGTTGTAGAAAGCGAACACACACACACACACAGAGAGAGGGAGCTCCCATGGCGCCCCCGCCACTCCCTCTATAATTCAGCCACAATTAAAAGGCTCGCTTCTACCGTAGCTAATGAAACCATAAGTCAAGAGCACACGCACACACACACAATGCAGCATATGTGAGGGGATGGAATGGACAAGTGGGAGGTGTTGTGCAACATGTAGACTATATTGTAATTCGGCGTACAACAGCATTCACATTGCGACGAAAAAAGTCAGAGGCTGCGATGTAAGTTGGCACACTTGTGTTGGCGATTGTATGAAAAGTATCAATTGTATCATATCATATAAAAGTGAATGTATTTAAAAATAATACATCCGTGACTTGGTTTTTAATCAGAATGCATCGTGCGTGATGAATGATCCAAATTTGCATTCTCTACGTTTTGTTCTTCAAATGTGTGCAACTTTTTGAAACAATCAACACAAACTCCACCTTTGATTAATGCTTGGTTGTTTGCAGCATACAAATTCTCGCTAGATTGCACCAAACCGGATTGAGACCTTCCGCGTGTGTTTGGCTTACAATGGAATCCAAACGTGAGGTGTCAAAAAGGCCTTTCATGTTATTGCATGCTGTCAAAAGGCAACAGGTTACAAATGGGATTGAAGCGTAGCCAACCTTGCTCGTGCGCGCGTATGTGTGTGCGTGTGTGTGTGTGTGTGTGTGTGTGTGTGTGTGTTGGGCGGCCCTCGGCCACCTTGAAGACAATTTGCCGCGACAACACGTCAATAAAGAAGAGGAGATGGGGTTCAAACAAATAGGATGAAGGGGAGTGTGTGTGTGTGTGTGCGCCAAGTGTGAGGTCACCTTAAAACGTGATGGGGGAAGACGGCCGGGCGTCTTTGCACGTTGAGGTTTTTGCCAAGTCATCTTTTGGTCTCTTGATGGTGTTTTGGCGCTCTTTCAATCTTTGGAAGAATCATCCAAATGATTACAATGAAACAAAAAATAACAACCAGTTTTTTGTTGTTTGTTTTGACCGGACCTAGAAAGCTAGCTCTGTCGTTGATTTCTCTCTCTCTCTCTCTCTCTCTCTCTCGAGAACGTTGAAGAAAAGCCAAGGCAGACGCTTCCAAATGGAGCTGTGAGCGATGCTAAGGAGCGAGGCTAACGAGCAGCTGTGTTTTGTAGGTGCGGTGCGAGCCTCCAGCATCTTCCCCATCATGAGCGTGATCCTGCTCTTCATGGGGGGGCTCTGCATCGCCGCCAGCGAGTTCTACAAGTCGCGCCACAACATCATCCTCAGCGCCGGCATCCTCTTTGTCTCAGCGGGTAAGAACCTTCAGGAATGTTTGCTTTTCGTGCTTCATTTGGGTGCTTACAATACAAGGATGTTTAAAAAAAAAACACACACACACACAGCAACCCCGACGATCCTGGCTCCTGTACCGGATCGAGAACAGTCTTTCTTTGGGGAACCGGACTGGACCACCCTTTTAGTACCAATTTCGGGTCATGTCAACAAAACTAACTAGCTTTGTATCGCTACGATTGTTTTGGCGCCTTCCACAAATGGGAGTTGTAAGCGGAACCAAACTGCAAGTAAAGGCTAAATAGAAGTGGGCTAAAGTGTGAGGAGTGTGATTGAGACGTATCGGAGCAAAAAAAGAAAAAAAGAAAGAGGATCAGGGACACCTTATTTTTAGCGTGTAATCCCAGTGGCTCCTCTTAGCCTAGCAACAGGGGCGAGAGAGGCAGCCATTGAGGGCGACGAAGAGAAAGAGAGAGAGAGAGCGCAAAAGCGTGACTTGGAAGGGTTAGCGCGATCTAGCTGGTGCAGCCCACTGGGCCGTGGCCTAGAACCACGGAAAAAGCTCACAACATGGCCGCCTTTGGGTGCCCTCTGTCTCTCAGAATGAATGTGGAGGCAACGCTGCTCAATGTACCACCTAGTGGTCAACGTGCTCCCAACGTGTGAAATATCTAGGGCACCCTTTCGTCGTTGGCGCCGTACGGCTGCTTCCGTATCCACCCGGTCGGTGCCTTGAATGCGGAAATGGTCGTTTCCATCCCTATTGTGCCTTTTCTGCAAGCCTATCCTCACCCCGTCTCCTTTTTGCGCTTCAGGCTTAAGCAACATCATCGGCATCATCGTGTACATATCGGCCAACGCCGGCGACCCTTCCAAGAGCGACTCCAAGAAGAACAGCTACTCCTACGGCTGGTCCTTCTACTTCGGCGCGCTCTCCTTCATCATGGCCGAGATGGTGGGCGTGCTGGCCGTGCACATGTTCATCGACCGCCACCGGGAGCTGCGCGTGGGCGTGCGGGCCGCCGACTACCTCCAAGGCGCCGCCATCACGCGCATCCCCAGCTACCGCTATCGCTACCGCCGTCGCTCGCGCTCCTCGTCCCGCTCCACCGACCCTTCGCACTCGCGCGAGGCCTCGCCGGTGGGTCTCAAGGCCTTCGGGACGCTGCCCTCTACCGAGCTGTCCATGTACACGCTGCCCAAGGGCCAGACGGGCACGCCCACCTATAACTCCACAGAGAGGGACCACAACTTCCTGCAGGTGCACAACTGCATCCAGAAAGACCTGAAAGACTCCGGCAACCCCGCCAATCGACGTACCACACCCGTATGAAACTGACGCTGAGCGACACTCCCCGAGGTCGTGGGAAAATGTCAAGGTCTAACCAAAGCTCCGGCCGGCACTTTGGTTTCTGTTTGACGGAAGCGGATGAAAAAAAGGGGGGAAAAAAATGCATAAAAGCAAAGGAAACATGCATGATTTTTCCCATCTTCCCTTGTTTAACAATTTGATGTTTGTAACGATTTGAATGGGGTCAAAAGAGGGAACCGGGGGCGGCCTGTCCCATCCAAAAGGCCCATTTCTATTTTTTACTCTTCCTCGGTCTGGTGAAAAATGGCGTTTGCCCCCAAGCTCCCCCGACAAGCCCCAGTTTGTCTCTTTAGTTTCATTATCTTCCCGATTTTCTTCTTGATTTGCATAAATACTGTGAACCACTGCGGTGTGCGATTTTAGCAGGGAGCACTTCAAAGGCCGCAAAAACAGCAAAAAAAACAAAAAAAGAAAACCTGTATCAATGATATTTATTCAACATGAACATACATGTATACCTGTTAATACGTCATGACCACTTTCCTGACGCAAAAGAAAAAATAATAATTAAGTAGCGATGCTAAGAGAAATGGAAACGGAAAAAGGCTTAGTGTGGGTTAATATTGCCGCATTTTTTTACAACAATTATAACAAAAAAATTAAACACCAAAAAAAAAAGTGACAACCTTTTGGCCTTGGCCAAAAGACTGGCTGCCATCTTTGTTCAGGGACAATGAACTGCTGGGGGGGGGGGGGGGTACCTCTGAGCCAATGAATGAAGACGACTTTGGACAATGTGACAGACGACATGACAACATGGAGTCCCTAAAAAGAATTTTCAAAAAACTAAAAAAAAAAAGATGAATTTACATGCATGCAAATCCAAATCATCCAATCTGCTTTCAAGGAACTTCTTGTTTTGGAACAATGATGCCGTCCGTCCATCCATCCATGTAAAAGGCAGCAGCAGCAGCAGCAGGCGGGATAAAGTAGAACTTAATGTTACAGTATTGTGTCTTATTTTTCATTTTCTTTCTGGATTTTTTTTTTTTTGGGGGAGGGAGCGGACCAAGCTTCGGACAAAACCAGAAAGCTATGAAGAGCTTTTCATTTCATTCGTTCAGTTCTGATTCTCCAACTAACACAGCCTTATTATTCTCATCCAAACGATTATGATTTGTCTCATTTTCTTGTTCTTTGGTTCTTGCGTTGTGTTGTTGTAAATGACAATTTAAAAGAAAAAGAAAAAAAAAGAAGTGAACAAGTTGTAATGTCTTTCAAGGTGCCAAAACTGAATGATTCTGAACTTGGATGCATCAAGTCCTGATGTTGAATAAACACCGCAGCCCCCTGTAGGGAACGCAACGGCTCTCCGCGTGCTCTTAAAAATACACAATGAGTGAGAAGAGGAAGTCAAAGCAATGTCTGGCACAACACTTGCATGTCAATGTCTTGCTTCCGCCATCTCCGACTCCCCCCCCCCCGTCTCAGCGGCGGAATAAATGTCAGAGCAGAGCGGTCTTCCCTCCCTCTCCCCGGCGGCCCCGCTGCATCACACGCCTCCCCATCTCGTTCGCCCGCGGCCGTTCCCGCTCTCCCCCGATGCAATGATCACAGCGGCGGCGGCATGTCTCTCTGCAGTGCTGCTGTGATCAGAGCAGAGGGGGGAGGGGGCGGTGCGAACATGGCGGCGGCAACAGCCAAGAAAGGATGATTCAAAATGGCGCCACACTGCCCACCACTGGAGCGGAGGCTCAAGAGCGTTCACCTCAATGTGCGGTACGTCGGCTGTCTTTTCAAATGTATTTAATGAGGACAATTTTGTCTCGCTCTCTAGCCTGGACTCAGGTTCTGTATGGCCTCTCTGCGGTCCTGGTAGAGCGAGTGAAAGGCCCGGGCTAGGCTGAGGAGCGGCGCGTCACATTTCTCCATCTCTTTCTGCAACGGACACGACACGTCAAGCGAGGCCGACTTTTGCGATCCTACAAAACGGTGAACTCACAGCTGACGTTTCGTAGTACTCCAGCCCCTGGTTCCGGGCCCACTCCTGGGCCACGGCCGCCTGCACTTCCCTCCTGGCTGACAGGTCCGACTTGTTGCCCACCAGAACCCCTGACAGAAACAGGCATGTAAACATGGATTGGAGCATTTTGGATGGGGGGGGTCAGGCTAGACTAAGTTTGCGATGCCAGGTCAGCCGGCATTACCGGGAACGTGGCGCCCCCTGCAGTGGGCGCGGAGCCTCTCCATCCAGCGGGCACAGTTGGAGAAGGAGCGCTCGCTGGTCAGGTCAAACACCAGGCACAGCAGAGACAGCTCCCCCCACTGCACGCAGACAGCCCACAAGCGTATGACGGCCATGGAAGGACCTACATGTGTTTGGGTCTCACCATCTTCTCATTGGCTTCCACCAAGGATTCCTTCCCCGCAGAGTCGATGATGTAAAGTTCCTGTAAGGGAAAATATTTGCGCTCGCTTTTCAACCTATTGCGAGAGCGGTCGAGCGCCACGACTCGACGGCGAGCAACGAGCGGGCTCACCACGCTGTCGCCGCTCTCGGGGATGTTGACGCTTTTGATGAGCAGCTCCACTCCCGTTGTCTGTCAAAGAAAGACAGAAAGAAAGACCTTTACATGACCTTCAAAAGCTTGTGTGGTTTACATGATCCAGTTTGTGATTTTTCTCAGTCACACACACACACATTTACACACATACACTGCGGCAGCGCTCTAATGAGCTAGCACGGTGTGCAGTAAGCCTTTCTCTCTGCAGAATGCCAATGACGTTAGCGGCAAATACACGGGGAATATCGCTAACGGCCCGGCTGACATTTTCAACAAAAAGGAGGACGTGAGCGGAATGGCCGGCGGCCCACTCTGGCCTTCTTGGCGAAGCGTTGAGACTCAAGCGGAGATTGATGAAGCCGGTGTTCGCATTTGTCCGGGTGTGAGTTGGAGCCTATAGCAGCTCCCTCCTTGCGAGTGTTTGACCACTTGTCCACATCAAGAAATGGCTGAGAGTGCGTGTCCTTTTATTTTCACTTCACTTGAGCTTGCTTGTAACTCAAATGTTGTCTCATCACACAGTGACAAAACGGACCAAGCAAAAGCACAGAAGCCGAGAAGCTTCTGTAATGTATCGCAGCTCTGAGGTCGACTGTATTTAATCTGATGAATTGTTCTCACCATGCTGTAGTTCTTCTGGAAGAGAGTACCATCACTGTGAAACATCTGTGAGAGGGCACTTTTGCCCACTGCTGGATCTCCTGTACTCAAACACACAGAGACATATTGGGATGAATCAATCAACGAGATCGTACAAAATGGCTGACTACAAACCTGGTTAACTAAAGGTATTACTTCTATGTAATGTACAGTCAAGTAGTAGACTAAAATTAGTCTGACGGCCGGATTTCACACCGAGTAAGAGACTAACATTATTTCAATGCGTGACATTTTAATTTGTGCCTTGGCTCAACAAAGACTGCAAACGCTGTTGTTGTGTAGATGTTAGAAAAATACCAAGAAGGGCATATTAAAAGATCAGGCGTAAATCCCAATTTTAGGCAAATTACTAGCAACAGCTAGTTAGCTTCAGCTTTGCTAACACAAAAGACTAACTTCTGCTTAGCTAAGCCTCAAAATGACGATAGGCAAGTTAAAACTCCACATACCGACCATCAAACACCTCGCCCTCAACCTCACCATAGCGAATGGGACTGAATGAAATGTTCGTTAATTCCAAATGATTTCATTTGAATGCTTTTCAGTGGTATTTTCTGCGGAACGCCTCGTCGACATGTCTCCTAGCAACCGTTCATGGAGAGCTCTCATTGGTTACGTTAAAGACTGCGTAGGCGCCTGTGTCCTTCATCATTGGTTACATATGAGAGCACTATATCGGTTGTTTTTTGCCCTTGATTTTGCCTGCCAGGCTAATTGTGCCCACACACATCCGCTCTCGTTTTAATATTCGGGAGATAAATGTGGTATTTATGACGTCCAGTTCCTCATTTTTACGCTCATGCACGCGTTTGTCGTGTTCCCGGGACCATAGAACGTTGAAACTGCCTTACGTTACCTGTATAATAGATAAATAAATAAATAAATACATAAATACATAAATACATAAATAAATAAATAAATAAATAAATAAATAAATAAATACATAAATAAATAAATAAATAAATAAATCTGAAGAAGTTCAATTGAAATCAATTATTCATTATTTAGCCTTATTTTAATACTCTTTTCATTTCTGTGCTGAAAAATGTCACGAAACTTTGTTTAAAAGAAAACCCTTGAGGCAAGTCAAATTGTGACGTCAGCAAGCGAGCGCGTGACTTCATGTGAGGACGTGCGCGTGCCCGCCTTGCGCGTCCCGAGCGTGACACCGGCTTGCGTGTTCACGCGCTCCGTAGAAAGGCAGCCGTCCATCACGCGCACCTTTCGCCCAACACGGGGATTTTTATTTTTTAGAAGTGAAATCAACTCCAAAATTCTCATCATAAATATCAATAACTAGAAAAGGTGTAAGGTCACGAGTTGGAGGGATTTGTCGGGGGCTTGATCCAGCAGCGAGCCCGGGAAGGAGAGGAGCAAACCAGGCGGGGGCGGGGGGGCGCCATGGATGGGATGCAGGCGTACGGAGCCGGGAAAGCCGGAGGAGCCTTCGATCCGGTCACCTTCTTCCAGCAGCCTCAGACGATACTCCGCATCGTGTCGTGGGTGAGTGATATATTCGCTTCTCATGAAAGCACTTTTGAAAGCAATCGTCCTTTCTCCCCCTGACTGTTCATTTTCAAAGACTGTGACAATGACGGCCAGCAGTAAACAAACATGGCAGGAAGGGAGCGTCCATGGGGCAATTTCACACGAGAAGCATAAATAGGATCTTTCTTTGGAGTTTTAATTCAACAAATGGACATTGGTGTATTAGGTGCCATAAGGTGGCAGCCAAGCAGTTTTCCCACTAAACAAGGCCATGGCCTGTTTAAATGAAGCTTCCTCTCCTCACCTTGACTTAGTTCCTTGCCCCAGAGATGCCCCAATATTATATTTACCATTCAGCAATGAAGCGGGCGTCTGCGAGGAATATCAGACGATACATTTTCCCCAAAATACCCAAACGGGCAAATTTGCAAATGCAATCAGGAATTGATCTTTTCACAAATGACTGTTGACACCCAGCCTGTTGGAACTGCCATTTTGACTGCTTCATCACATTAAGTAGGGTTAGCATTAAGGCTAACGACTGTTGCTCAGCTACACAAAAGCAAACAGCGGCGCAACGCAGCAACATTCTGACAACTGGCCGTTAACATTTGCTAGCGCTCGCATGGCGGAATTTAGCCACGCGACATTATTTACATGTTGGAGTTCTCATCCTGGGTTATGGTTTTCACCAAAGGTCAGGTTGTAATCAAATTGAGTTACGTTTCAAATCGAGCAATCGGTAGCGTCACTAGGTTGCTTTTCAAAGATACTTTTCAAGGTAGCAACAAATTAGGCTTGGAACACACACACACACACACACACACACACACACACACACACACACACACACTCGCCCTCCTGATGCTCACAAGACTGAAGGCCCTCATGTGGTCCTGCACAAGACCTCCTTTCATCCCTGCTGGGATTTTTTTTTTTTTGGTGTAGTGGGTTCTGACACAAAGCCAGGGAAGGCTCGATGTGAGTGCGCCAGCCTGGACTAAAACATCACATGGTCGCTCGGTCGGTCGGCTTAGCGCAAACCAGGAATGTGTCGGCTTGCGCGTTGCCGAGGTTTTGGGTTTTTTATTGTTTGTGCACACTGGGCAAGACTGGCTTGGGGTTAGGGTTTTGAGTGAGGATTCTGGTTTTAAGGTAAGGTTAGGATTTTAAGTGAAGCTTTAAAACCAGTGTTATGGTTTCAAACAATGGTTAGCGTTTGAAATTTGGGTTTCAAGCCTTGATTTGCAGTTTGGGACTCGACGTCGAGTTCTGCGCCAGTTTAGGGTTGTTGTTGTTTTTTTTAATTTGGGTTTTAAGCTTTAGTTGGTGTTTTAAACAGCAGTCAAGTGACAACTTTAAGCCTTGCTTTGGGTTTCCAGCCTCGGTCAAGGTTTCAAACGGGAGTTTGTACGAGCTCAATCTTCACTGTTGTCATGAGTGTCCACTCACGACGGAGATGGCGGCGTTGATGATGCAAGTGCCCGCTCTATAAATAGCCCCGCTGCCGCCGCCGCCGCCCCTCAGCCAATCGTCCTCATCGCCCCGCCTAATGAAGAAGCTTGCGGGCAAATGGTGTGCGAGGAGGAAGGACAGGTGAAAAGCAGAATGACGTTGCGTGCCTGCCCTTCACGCCAACCCTAACTTAATTTAAAACCCTACCCTAAAAACCCTAATCCTGTCTTGAAATCCTTATCTAAAAGCATTTTTGGGGAAAAATTGACCGCTTGCAACCTTAATTTAGTGAAGAGTAGCATAGCAAAGGCTAGCTAGCGGCTAAGCTAAGAAGAAAGCGCCTTTTGTTTACAGCTCAGCCGCAAATGTTGTCCATTGAAAGTGATGAAACAAATGCGGCGTGACACTTAACGCCACGTTGCCGCCTCTCTGTGCGTGTTTCGCCTTCTCTCTCACACACACACACACACACACACACACACACACACACACACACACACACTGAGCAAACGACACGGTGTCGACACTTGGCTATTCCGCCTAACCTTAAGCTCGCCCTGGTCGCAGCTCTTCTCCATCGTCATCTTCGGCTGCATCGCCAACGAGGGCTACATCAACCGACCCGACGAGGTGCAGGAGTACTGCATTTTCAACCAGAATCCGAACGCCTGCAACTACGGCATCTTCATGGGCTCCGTGGCCTTCCTGTGCTGCGTGGCTTTCCTGGCCCTGGACGTCTACTTCCCGCAGATCAGCAGCGTCAAGGACCGCAAGAAGGCGGTGCTGGCTGACATCGGCGTGTCGGGTAGGACACTTTGTCCGAAACAGCGCTCAATTGGTCGGACTTCCTGTTCACCGGCCGTGTCACTTCCTGTCGGCAGCCTTCTGGTCCTTCATGTGGTTCGTGGGCTTCTGCTTCCTGGCCAATCAGTGGCAGGCCACCGACCAAAACGACGACCCGTTGAGGGAGCGCGGGGACGCCGCCCGAGCCGCCATCACCTTCTCCTTCTTCTCCATCTTCACTTGGGTACGTAACAAGGCGTGTCAAAGCTGCGGCTCCGGGGCCATTTTGCGGCCCTCTGGAATGAAATGAGCAGATTGACCAGTCCCGCCCACTTTGGCGTGCCAGTGTTTGATCTCCATTCATGTGTGATGCGCATGTTGTTCCCGACAGGGCGCCCAGGCGCTGTTCTCCATGGAGAGGTTTAAGAACGTGTCCTTTGAAGAGGAATACACCAAGTTGTTCCCACCTCAACCTCACCAACCGCTTGTCTGACTGACGCTGCTTTGTTTTTGTTTTTTAAAAGCATTTTCCAAAGCTTGCATTAAAACCACTGCGTGAAGCTTTACAATATTTCTCTTCCGTGATTTTGAAATGATGAATGTGAACGACACTTTTTTTCATCATAATGAGTGGTACTCAGACTAACTAGTCTAGTCTGGCTTTCCTTCACTTTTTTGTTTCCTCTAGCTGTGCCTATACTTTTGTCCGATGATGCGTTGGCAAAAAAAAAAAACCCCGAAGAGTTTGTGAGCGACGATTTGTGCCATTTTATGCATCATGTTCCTGTGCAAGTTCAGCCAGGAGATGCTGAGCTGGGGAAAAAAGCTTTTCTGGCGTTTCTGCTGCCACTGACTAACAACTCATGGACTTTCTGTGCTTTTCCCGCCAACTAATCAATGTTTTCCTTCTCTGTCCTTCGAACACACTTTCATCTTCTTCTTCCTCTGTCGCTTCTCCTCGGCATCCTCTCTCTGGCATCAAACAACCGCTCGGCCTATCCAAGGCGGCGCAGGGCTTCCTGGGCTTCCAGCGCTACAAGCTGGGCTCCGACTCGGCCCTCTTCTCGCAAGAGTACACGGACCCCAGCCAGGATGCGGCGGCCGACGGCGGACCTTACACCTCCTTCGGCGGAGACGACCTGGAGAGCCCGCCGGGCGGAGGGGGGGGAGGCGGAGGGCCGGCGGGAGACAGCGTTTTCGACGACACCGCCGGATACCAGCGTCAGGACTACTGAGGGAGGTACACGAGAAATGGGATCGCTTTGGTAGAGAGGCGGGGAGGTCTTCTTCTAGTAGACCAGCCATCATCGTCAAGTGGTGGTCCGCGGGCCTCTAGTGGTCTGTGGTGGTATTGCAGGTGGTCCGCGAATTTGGAAATGGAAAACAATTGTAACATTTTTAAAAATAAACTTGATTCATTATTTAGACTTGATTTATTTTTCAGCTAATTTTGCGAATAACCTGCCCATTCAAATTGTGTCAAATGTAGCTGAGATTTCCAAAATTGACATAATAAATAGCCTGTATAGGTCTACCCTCCTTCGGGGCAAAAGAAAATAATATTCCGCCAAAGCAGTGGTCCCTGAGTTGCTTCTTGATTATAATGGTGGTCGTCTGGACAAAACCAGTTGAAAACCCCTCTTCTCAACTCACTTTCTGTTTAAATAAACCACGCTACATCTGTTTTCAGACCAGATTTGCAACGTGAACGCAAAGTGGCCCAGAGCCAAATTGACAACCTGGATCCGCTTTCACTTTATAAGCAGTCATTTCATTGAGAATTTAAAAGACCATGCGAAAATACCGACCTTACCTCAGAGGTAGTACTATAAAAAATGACTTTTATATACTGAACTCAAGAAACACTCACTGACTTTAACATAAACAGCTTACGTATGATACTGCATTGCTGCATTTTAAACTAAATATATTTAAATAGTGTACGTAAACAAATAGTTCAGTAGATGGGTGTTTGAAATTATATAACTTTATTTTGGGCCATTTCGGTATCAGGAAAAAAAAAAAGTGAACAGAAGGAAGATTTTGGTGATCTGTGTGCCTCAACCTTTTTCTGTTGTGTCAGGAGATGGTTTTATTTTGGGGTCATAATAATGAGAGTAAAAATATGTGTGTACACGTACATTTGTGTACTTTATACTGTAGACGTACACATGTGTGATGTTGCCTGTCGAATATGTTAAAATAAGAAAAATAATCGATTTGAAAGGTATTGTGTGTTTTGGATGTTGCTTTCAAGTTCAACCAATGAGAATAAAGCCAGAAGAAAAAGTGGTGTGTGTGTGATGTATCATTTTTAACAATGTTGTTGTCGTCATTATCTAGATGGAGCTCTAACACTATCATGCGTGAGTTTCTATCTCATTTGGAAGTAAGTCAACAATCTGTATAGCATTCTGAGAGTCTTTTTTTTTTTTAATGAGGTGCGTGCAGAGATTTTGCAGTTCTAACTCTTGCCATGCGATGGAGGTACTGGCCAAAAATAAAAGGCCGACTCGCAATCCCGAAGTGCCATTTATTGTGTGTTTTGCTTTTGCCTCGTTTGAAATTGAAAATCTCGTGATGCGGCAGGAAAATGATGAATGAATACGAGTAATAGCATGTAAATGTGACGATAAATTTGGAAAATATCAAACTTGACTCAGCTGATGTCTCCTTAAGGAGCTATCGGAAGTTATAGACTTCAAACTACTGTGCCAATTATTAATGCCATAAAACATGACTGGAGTGATATAAAACCCTCATTAATTCTTTCAAACCGCTTATTCAAAAATGATCAAGTTGTTGTCACCGCAATGTGAAAACATCCGTCGAAAAAAATACCTGCTGTCACTCGGCAAGCCAGCATGCGGAGCTGTACCTGAACGCAACCTGCCCACTTCCAACATGGCGGCCCAACGGAGGAATTTGAAGCAGAGTGTAAGTGTAAACTTTGTGCTTCCTCCACGTCTTTGGCGAATAAAGGTCGAATGTTAACGCCTCGTATGTATTGTAAAACACTTCACATACTCTGCTTGATTGGTGTTATTTGTTCTTTTGTACGTTTCCGTGTGTTTTGATGGAGTTCCGCGACACAAGCTTGCGCTAGCTAGCTATGTGGCTAATATACAAGCACTACTACCAGGTGATAAAAACCATTCCAAACTGGTTTCTAATACGTTGGGTAAAGTGTAAATGTCAAGCTACAATGCTAGTGATTCGTTACATGGAAGAAAACTGAGAAGATGAGGACGTCAATAAAAGTTTTTGGTGCCTTATTTCGGCTGCACAGAGAGGGTCCGACTAGGAGCATTTGTCAATGTGATGCTGCCCTTTTTCTCGTAGCATCAGAGTTGGACGGACGACCTTCCTCTGTGCCAGCTCTGTGGCGTTGGCACTGCACCCAACTGCGAGTATGGCCCCGATGGCAAAGGCACGCAGAGCCACCCCAATGAGGACACGCATCTCCGTTTTAGGTGAGATGATTGCAATTGTTCTTGTGGAGCCTCTTTCAAACAGCAAGCCCAAGTGATCCAAATTCATCTTGCGCTCTTCTTTCCAGGAGCGAGGACGGCTGCTCCCTGTACGGCGTCTTCAACGGCTACGACGGCAGCCGAGTGGCCAGCTTTGCGTCGCAGTGTCTTACGGCCGAACTCCTGCTGGAGCAACTCAGTGCCGACCACAAGGAAAGCGACGTGCGCAGGATTCTCACGCAGGTTGGTTCTGTACCGCCGACACGGAAGGAAGGAAGGAAGGAAGGGTAGGGAAGGAAGGCAAGTCTCACACTAAAAAAAAAAAAAAAAAAAAACACAGCCGCGCACCAGTCATGGTGTGAAAGCAGAATTTTGTAAATGAGTTCTCAATCAATAAAAGAATTATTTCAAGCTTTAAAGAGAATTGATTCCACTGCCGTCTCGGTGCAACCGACGCCGATCGTTGACGGGCTGCTTTGGTCTGTTATCGTGACAACGTGTGTGGTTGATGTCGTTTGTGCAGGCATTTGAAGCGGTGGAGAAAAGCTACCTGCACACCATTGACGACGCTTTGGCAGAGAAAGCTAACCTGTCTGGCTACGTGCTACCACATAGCGAGGTGTGTACCGAAATGATGAAAGTGGACGGAAAATCTCTCAAACTGGAAAAAAAACAAAACCCAAAACTGAAAATGCATAAAAAAGAAGTACCTGTTGCATTTATATTGAAATCAATCTAATCTGTATTTTCATTCAAATAAAAACAAAAATGTCTCAAAATTTGAAAAAAAAAAAACCCCATCTAAAAACTAATCAAAAAATGAACTGAAAAAAAACCCAACCTCTAACAAAATGAGACAAAAATGAACTATAATGAAAAACTGAAAGATTTGATATGACCCTGACGGACATTCAGTGAAAGTATTGCTGAACTCTTTTTATTTTGCGGGGGCCTTGACAGAAGCTGCAGGAGCGCTTGAAGGAGTTGGAGCAGGAAGTGTCGGGAGGAGCCATGGCCATTGTGGCGCTCATCCTTAACAACAAACTCTACATAGCCAACGTCGGTATGAATTGGCTTTTTGACTTTCTCTCCAGCAGGTGGCACACTTCCAATCATCTTGAGCAGGACATCCTCCACTCAGCCATTTCAAAAAGAATAAAAAGTCGGCAGTTGAAGTAGCTCACACGTTTGGATTTTTATTTTTATTTATTTTTGTGTCGAGCTCAGTACTGCCCCGTATGTTGTGGCACAAAGCGGTACTACACCAAAGGGGAAAATGCCGCAATTTAGTTGACGGTACACTGAAATGTGCGCATCTGATTTGACTTTGAAATGAAAACAGCCAAGTGAGTCTTTGGCAAATTCAGATATTTTTGTGTGTGCGCGCAATGATCAATAATTGACTTGACGTTTCTCAGGTACCAACCGAGCTCTGCTGTGCAAAACCACCAGCGACGGCCAGAACCAGTTCTTTCAGCTGGGCCGACCTCACAGCACCGATAACGACGACGAGCTGCAGAGACTGGCCGCGCTGGGTGAGCTCAAGCTTTTGTCTTCCCGCCGTTGGTTTCCGGTAATGTTTCTCCCGTCCGCCCTCATTCCAGGTTTGGATTCGGCCCGCGTGAGGCAGGCGGGCCAGATCGCCGGACAGAACAGCACCAGGAGGCTTGGAGACTACCGGGTCAAAATCAACTACAGTGATATCGACCTGCTCAGGTACGCTAGATGTCATATTTATCATGGCTGATTTTTTTCAATCGTTCCAAAATTGCGCATTTGCTTCAGCGCGGCCAAGACGAGGCCCATTATAGCCGAGCCGGAGATCCACGGCAGCCAGTCGCTGGATAGCGTCACGGGCTTCCTGCTGCTCATGTCGGAAGGACTCATCGACGCCCTGGAGTGCGCGCACGGGCCCGAGCTCGTCAACAAGGTAGCCGCCACCGCCGCCGCACGCCGACCAAAACAAAGTGCAGCCCCAGATGTTGACTCGCAAAAGTGTTTGAGCTCCAAATGACCCGCACTCTTAGGAAATCGTGGCCATGGTGGCGGCCGAGCTGGCGCAGCAGAGCACCCTGGAGGCGGCGGCCCAGTCGGTGGTGGACCGCGTCAAACGGCTGCACCACGACGTCTACACGTCGGGCCGCCAGAGGGCCACCTTCTGCTCCCGCCACGAGGACATGACCCTGCTCATCCGCACGCTCAACTACCCGCTGGCGGACGGCGCCGCGCAAACGCCCACGCAAGGTGCCGCCCGGCCGGCTCAACTCGAGAAAAGAAAAAACGTGCTCTGAATGGCTTTTGCTGGCCCCTGTTTGTTGCCGCCAGGCGGGCGCATCTACCCGGTGTCGGTGCCCTACTCCAACAGCCAGAGCACCAGCAAAACCAGTGTCACCCTCTCGCTGGTCATGCCCTCGCAGAGCACCCTGACTAACGGGACCAACACTGGCTCCACCTTGGAGGAGGGAACCCCCACGCCCGGGTAAGGACAAACCATTCGTTGCATTTGCGATACGACGGCCGTTTTGATCAAACTCCATTGAAAAGGCACTGCCATTTGATTCATCCAAAAATCCGATGATTTTCCGAAATCATTCCCAAATTTTGCCCGTTGATAATAATCAACCCCCCAAAGTTGGGATACTGCTTTCTAGCCACAGCGGCCATGTTGAAAAATGCCTTTGACTGCCGCAGTTGACCTTCTTGTCTTACCGCCCGCCCGCCCGCAAACCAAAACAAGCAAACAAACAAACGATAGCGGCTAGTCATCCACGTCCCTCATCCTGACCGGCATTCTTCTTCTTCCTCCGCCCCGCCCCGTCCGTCATCATCGGTGCCCGGCCAGTAGCCAGAGCCCCACGGCCACGCTGCAGTCCACCAACACGCAGACGCAGAGCTCCAGCTCCAGCTCGGGGGACGGCAGCCTGTTCCGCCAGCGGGGCAGCCAGGCGGCGCAGCCTGACGAGACGGGACGCGTGCCGCCCTACGTGGACTTCACGCAGTTCTACCGCCTGTGGGGCGGCGAACACGGCGACGGACAGATGGCTCAGGGCGTCCCGGGACCTCAGTGAGGCCAGCCGGCGTGGCCGCCATTCGCACTGCAAAATGGCCCGGAAGCCTCGGCCGCTTGGAATTTTGCTTCCAACACGGATCGCTCCAAACGGTTTGTGCTCGCCGCCATCTTCAAGTGTCAAGGGACGGACGGACGGACGAACGGACTCGCTCCAAGCCTTCCGGAAGGATAAAGGTGTCGCTATCAAAAGAAGAAACTTGGATTTTAGCAAGAAATCAATGCTCACTTTGGATTGGCACCATTTAAACATAGGCATTATTTGTTGCCAATATTTTCACATGCTCATGGAAATGACTTTGTCCTCCCAAAATTGGACCCCCACCCCTTGAAAAACAGACAATGGCTGTGATACACAATAACTTCGAAAAGATCCAACAATTTTTTTTTTTTTGCCAACATCGAGAAGACATTTTTGGCTGGCAAGTACGTCCAAAGGTATTTGTGAGTACGTTCAAATAAATGTTGATTTGGACCGGTCCTGACCCCGCAGCTCGTATGCCTGACAAATCGATTGTATATTGGATGTCGGGCAATGTATGTACCTAATATTGTGACCAGAGGGAGGGTATGTCTCATTTAAATGGATTGCAAATGATATGACCTGGACTTGTTTTTACATTTGAATGCTCAATGTACTTTTTTTGTATTATGATTCTATAATAAAGAGATATGTAGAATACATCACACATGTTGAGAGACTCTTGCCAATTTTGCTATGTAATTGACATTTTAGGTTCCATTTTGTTTCTTCAAAGGCAAACTTTCTCAAGTAAATTCAGCCCTTAAAAATTGTTTCAGTTAGTAACCCAATAAGTCACATAAGGAAAAAAAGGCTGCCGTTTTGCGGCCATTTTAGACTCAAACCGGCCATTTTTTTTCCTTCAAAGATGTACTTGTCAAGAATTTTAAATGTTGATTCATTTTGGTGCAAGTGCAGGATCTCGTGACGGCATGATTTCAAGTGTCAGCTATTCTTGCTGTACTGCTTCCTGTTTTCTAGCGGCGGGCGGGCGGGCGGTCGCAGGCAGGAAGCGAAAAGGGCGGCGGGGGTGGCGCAGCGTTTCCATCAAGACCAAATTGGCCAAGCTGGCCGTTTGAAACGCACTCACCGACATCGAACACGTCCTGATCATTTGATCCACGAAACAAAAATCCTGATCTTACTCCGTGAAGTAACTTGAAACCATTATGACTGACTTGTTCAGCAATGCCATTAGGAAAAAATAAATAATAAAAGCAACATTAGCGCCTGTCATCAGCAGCCAAAGGGCTGCCGTCGGACTGGAAGGCCACGCATGTTGCTAATTGCTCCGTTTAGACGCAATTGCTGTTTTCTTTCCACTCGGGCCGTAACCCAATTCTTGAAAAGTGCCTTTCATTTGCCTAATTGGCACTGGATGAGGAAATGGAGAGATGTTGAAAACGGCCCCGGAGATTGCAGAGACGAGGTCAAGTCGCAGTTACGCCACTGGCCGCTTTCAAGTCTGATTGCGCTCGTTAATTGCAATTACGATTCCCTGGCGAGTGTTGAGGCAGGACAAAGCTGCCTGCCTGGCGTTTTCTGTGCCTTCCAACACAAGACTGGCCTGAAAATTTGCTCCGATTGCTGACAAATTCAAGGCGTGGGGGTTCAAATGCAAAAAAAAAAAAATTTGTGTATATGCCTGGCTAAATTTTGACAGACAAAAAAAAAAGAACATCACAGGTTTTGTTTTGTTTTCCAACTTGGCCAACAATTGCAAGATTTCACTTCATTGACACTGCACAGCATTTTGCAGTCGTTTGCAAGTTGGAAGGTTTTGTCGCTAGTCTTGTTTTAACCTGCACTCGCTTTATCATCGCAAATATGTTGAACTTTTTGCGGCCAAATAACCGATGAGTCGGCAAACATTGAATCCATTTCAGCTCGCCTGGCAGGCCGAGACACGTTTGGATGGCACCGTTCTTTCTTTATTATACATTTCTTTCGCTTGATCATATCATTGCATTTTTTGCCTCGCCAGCGATTTTCCACTTCCTCTCTCCACTGTGACAATTCAAAACATGACTTTTGCACCCTCGCTAGATAGACAGGTGTGTAATATCTGCAATTGGCCACAAGCTCCTATTAGGGCGTGCCCGAGAGTGCAAACACACGCACACACACAGACGCATGCTACCCTTTCCGTCTTTACTAGCACAGTTGATCCGAGTCTTCTGGGAGCAACATCAAGCCGAGGCGAGGTGAGGCGAGGCGAGGCGAGGCCTTGAGCCCAAGACGAGGCGGGTGCTCATAGAGGTAAACATTTTGGACTATTTTGTGCGTGTGAAGGACACAGCGTGTCAAACATCTGCTGTTGTGATGAGGTTGAGAAGTAAAGCCAAGTCATGAGGTCTGTTGTTTTGGAGCAGGGGTGCGCAACCTGCGGACCGTGGGCCATCCATATGCGCTCCATAAAAACAAGTCCCAAAAATATTCTTGTAAACAGAGAAAATAAATATTCTGCCAACTTGAAAAAACTTGGTTTTGTAACAAAGAGTAGAATGAATGCTTCCATCCATCACTCTTTATTAGACATGCCCATTTAATGAACACAGGTGTCTTCACTTAGATCAACCAACACATAAAATAAAAACAATACATAATTGAGAGCAGAACTCAACAGGAAGACCAAAGCGGCTTCAGACCATCATCATCATCCTCTTATCAGCGCCTAGAATCTTCTCCCACAAGGCTGGGGAATCACTCATTCATCCTTTTGCAAAAGTAAAACCTCAGTTTTGCATTATTTCAAACAAAGATCAAAATCAGGATATGGTGTCAAACAGTAGCTTGTGAAGAAACTAGACTTCAAACAAAAACAGAGCAAAACAGAACCAATCAACCCTACTTGGCTAATAAATGACCCGCTTGCAGATACCACATCACTTACGTACAAGGACGAGGAGCCTTGAAAAAATGCCTGTGTGGCCTCGGTGCGTACGCGTCACGTTTTTTGAGCTCATGTCTTTTCTTTGCTCGTATTGCGGTGAGGTCAAAGGTAGGGTTGTGAAAATGGCCGCATTATTGCCGGGCCATAAAGATTTCCCGGCAACAAATGGTCCAACGTGCGTCTGCTAAACATTAGCGAGCCCGCGGGTCAAAAGTGTCACACGCTTGGCATGTTTCCGAGACCCGCCACTCGCTTTGGACACGTTCTTTGCCTTTAAACGTGGTTTGGTGACTTTTGACAGCGCCTTCTTTCACTTGTCCCGAAAAATGCTTCTTTTTTTTTTTTTAATGCAACGTAGGTTGATTTCAAAGTAAATAATGCAGTTGCATGTATGAGAGCAACTTGGTAGTTCCCAGGGAAACCAGCAGTGTATAATCTTGGGTTACAAATACACACATTTACACTAACCTAAAAAAAATACAAGAGAAAAATATCCCAAAATAGAAAAATATTCAGATGGAAGTATGACAAACGAACTCCAAAAATCATTGGTCAAAATAACAAAACTATCAGCAAAATGTGCAACAAAAAAATGTGAATTATTTCTTGGAAATACCCGAACATAATAAGTTCCGATATGTTTTTAAAGCCCAAATATACTGTATGTATGTATATAGGGCAGTATTCCGCCTTCTTCTTCGGTGCCTCCAGGGTCACACACTCTGCCATGTTAACCACCACTGGAGGTAAAAAAAAAAAATCCCAAAATAGCACTGGGCTACTCATATTCCCATCATGTGTTGGACTCCTGGTGTGTGGTTGAGTTCGTGGGATGAGGGAAGGAGGGGGGGGGGGTCTTTCCGATTATCACATGCTGTTGAGGTGTTGACCTGGGCTGGAAGGGAAGTCTTTGGGGGGGGGGGGGGGGGGGAGCTATGGATGGTGTGTCATATTCTTCACAAGATTTTGCATTTGGGACAATATAGGTCACCCACTCACCTCGCCATCATCACCATGTTGAGGTGGGGGCGAGGGAGGGGGGGCGTCCTTCCAGATTTGACTGCTCCGCTCCTGATCACAGAACAAATAACATGGACGTTCATTGCCTCCTCCGCCAACCCCCTTCTCCTATTTCTGCCCCCCACCTTCCGCCTGTGGTTGGCCCCCCTGCATCCACCCTTCCGTGCAGCCCCCTCCCCTGCCCTCCCCTCCATCGCTTATCCGCGGCAGCGTGACGGGGGAGGCGGAGCTCCCCTCTCGCTGAGCTGCCTTCGCCGCCTTCGCTGCCTTCACCGCCGCCGCCGCCGCCGCCTTCGCTCGCCCTCCTTCCAACCTGCAGCGAAGATGATCCGTCGCCGCTGAAGAGCAAGACGAGCAAGGACTATTTTTTGGTTGCGTTTGCACGGCGGGGTAGAAAACGCAGAGGCCGGGAAGGCGGAGGTCCGGGAAACACGCACCCAAATCGGCCCGAGAGGACGGTGGACATCGGCGGTTGACACCCCCGCGAAGGCGCCCCCCCTCCCCTCCTCTCCCACCACCGCGTCCCGCCTCATCCCTTCCATCCTCGCGAATTCGGAAAGAAGGGATTATAGCCGCCGTTGCCGCCGCCGCCATCGGCGATCCCCCCCCGGATTTGCAGCGTTCCTCCCCGGCCTCAGCAGGGTCCTCCCTCCTCCCAGCCAGCCGGGGATGCGGCGCCTTGTGCGGGATAGAGTCGGACGAGCAACCGGGCTCTCATCCGCAGTGGACCCATGAAAGACATTTGACACGAGCACAGATGGGTAAGAGGAGATGATGCGTGCAGCGTGTGCCTGTGCACGAGCGAGTGCGCGTGCGTGTGATGTTTCTGCTGCTGCTGCTGCTGCTGCTGGATGAAGTTGACTTGATCATAACAAGAGGCACAGATGGCCTCCATGCACTGCCTTGCCGTATATACAGCACATAATGAGGGAGGGAGGGAGGGAGGGAGGGAGAGGCTGGCTGTCGAAGGTCTTCATAGCACGGTTTGCTTTCGTCTTTAGGCCAACATCATTCAAACACATTGAGACAGTGCAGGAGCAATCGACAAAACAAAAAGATTGGATGGACAGTGTGGGAGTACACTGCCCCACAGTAAACTAATCTTTTTTTTCTTTCTTTAAGTAACACATTTATCATCTCACTAATGCCCCAATCATCATGCCCAAAGATAGATGGACTTTCCAAAAGGACCCTCTAGCCAGCTAGCCAGCTAGCCAGCCAGCCAGCCAGCCAGCCAGCCAGCCAGCCAGCCAGCCAACCAGCCAGCCAGCCAGCCAGCCAGCCAGCCAGCCAGCCACTTTCCATAAAAAGCAGGATTGCAGAGGATTTGATGTTTTCTGCTGAAATATTCTCTTTCTTGACAGAGGCTTGTTTTTGCTCAAACGCGACAATGATTGTAAAATAAACAGAAATGCGGTTAAGTGTCCACCGAATTTGTGCTCCAATGGCAAAACATGCTAAGCTAAGCCAGCTAATGGCTTCCCATCACATCCTGCTTCCCGTGGCAATGTCCTGGCAGCTCCACACCAGGAAGCTGGCTGCGCTTACGCTGTTCCTGGAGAGAATCAAAAGATATGGCTTTCCACTTTTTGGAATGTTTTTCAACAGTTTCCCAAGTAGATTTGGCTTTGGCTCACACAAGCACATTTTGAGGACGCCGTGTGTGTTGCTCCATCTCCTTCCTGTTGTTTTGCCCTCCCGCTGACCCCCGAGTGCTCAGCCGGAACGTCCAAACACGTGAAAGCGGGGCCCGTCACGGCGCAGCGTTCAGGAAGCGGCCTCGTGTCGTCGAGGCCTCGCTGATAACATTTGTCTTCAATGGACGTATTATTGCCACGAGCAACCAGCCGCATAATTGGCTGATTTAATGAGGTAGTCGCCTGAGACGCTCAGGTCCCGGAAGACAGATACAAGTCCGATAGAAGACGGATAGACTATGTTTGTTTGGGAAATGGTCGTAAAAATTTGGCTTGGCAAGGTTCGGCTAGTGTTTTGAGAATCCAGGCCTTAAAGCAACATGAGATTTGGCTGGCATGTGGGGAGACCCACCCAAAAAGTCTCAGGAGGCTTGAAGGTTTGAAATTGCATTGAGACTTATTTTGGGCTCCCTGGAGTTTGAAAAAACAAAAATAATCATAAAAAAATCCACCCCTGAATCCAGCTTCATTCGGCACCATGGAATTTGGTCGGCACGTCTGCGGTGAAAAAAAGTCTCAAGAAGCCCCGCCTGAATAGAAACATGTTGAAAATGGCTGTTGTCTTGTTTACTTCCTGTTTGGATTCCATTGGGATCCCAGTTTGACAACTTTATTTAGACCCTTTTTTAAATTGAAACTGCTCATTTAGACAAAAGTGGCATTTTGGACTGGACAGTCTTGTTTACTTGCTGTTTTTTTTCAGCTTCCTGGTTGTTAGTTGACGCAATAGACAACGACGGCACTAAAAAGAAAAGTGGCTCACAATTGTTTTTGGTTGCAAAATGGAGATGGTGGAAAAGTGGTGGCAAAGTCGAAGCGGGTGCAAAGAGGCCTCCTTTGCCAAACACAGGAAAAAGGGGAATTCTCTTCTTCCTTTTGGTTCACTTCCTGTTTTGCATCCCGTTTAGGCAGCCTGTTGGGGAAGTCCTGTTTTGTTTTTGTTGTTGTAACAGAACAGCACGGTTTTGGCCACTCATTCACACAAACATACTCGATGCGCTCAGTGGACGCCCCCCCACCCCCAAAAAAATAAACACATTCAAGCCGAAAGCAGTGCGCACACTACCGCTCTTTGTCAAGGTCATGTTGTCGTCTGATGGGAAGCCAGCCATCCCACCTGATCCCTTCCGCCGCCATTGGCCTGCTCCTTCTTCTTCTTCCTCACAGCGCCCCCCCTAAATAAGCCAGGCGTCGCCCCCACCCCTCCCTCACTCCTGTCAGACAGTTTGCCCCAGTTTAAGCGCGGCCAAAATAGAAAAGCGCCCTCCTTGACGGCGTCTCCTCCGCCATGTCGTTGCTCACCCGACGCTGAACCCCCCTTCACTGGCAGTGTCGCTTTACAGTGGATGAAAAATGCCAGGCTCAGAATGTTGCTGGGTGATGTGGCTCGCAAAGGAGATCCAACAGAACCCAACCTTTTATGTAGAAGGGACTTTGGACTGCCCCCCCCCCCACGTGCTTGACTAGAACTTTCTATGATGCTTTTATTCTATCTATCTATCTATCTATCTATCTATCTATCTATCTATCTATCTATCTATCTATCTATCTATCTATCTATCTATCTATCTATCTATCTATCTATCGCTACCTAGCTAGCTAAAAAGATCGCTAGCTAGCTAAAAAGATCGCTAGCTAGCTAAAAAGTTAGCTGTCTAGCTAGCTAGCGCAAAGATAGCTAGCTCGATCGCTAGATTGGCGACTCATTGCAGTACTTTTTGAAGTTTCTTTCTGTTTCACCAAATCTTGCTTGTATTCTTACACACAATATGCTGTGAGGTTGTAGCTTTTCGCCCCTTTGTGCAGTTTTTTCCATTAAATGTGCCGTCGTTGTAAACTTGAAGGTCACCTACACACGCGTGCCCCCCCCCCCCCCCCCCCCCCACACACACACACACACACACACACACACACACCACACGCTTGTTCCAGCTGTTTTTTT